>NC_048290.1:56875-69375 GCF_009762535.1 Notolabrus celidotus
CCGGCCCAGCAGAAGAAGAACCTGAAGCTGCACGAGGCGGTCCGAGCTCTGTTCTCCCGCTCTCCTCTCTTCCACACTCAGACTCTGACCCTCAACGGGTTTCCTGTTCCTGCAGTCTGCTGCAGCCCTGAGGAGGAGGAGGAACACGGCGGCTCAGAAACACAGAGTCAGGAGACTCTCTCTGTGACGCTGCTCTCAGGCAGGACGAACTCTCTGAAGAGGCTGAGAGAGCCGCCACCGCAGCAGCAGCAGCAGCCGGGGAGGGAGACCAAACGCAGGAAGAGCAGGTCCTGATGGGTTCTGTCGTCATGATGGACGATGAAGGCGAGGTAGATTCAAGATTATGTTTTACTTTCAGGCCAGTTTCCAGGAAGTCAGTGTGAAGAGCTCAACCTCAAAGAACCAGAGCTCTGGGGGGTCATGGATCCAGACTCCTCCTGGTGTTCTTCACTGTTAGTTTGTTCTTCACATCATGTTTGAGTTTTGAGTTTCAGCAGGTATTCAAAGGAGCAGTATTAACACAGAGCAGGTTCACATTCAGATGTACAGTTATTTGGTTTATTTGAAGTTTGTTTAAGTGAAATAAAAATGTCCTTTTTGTAACACTCTGATGAGGTCCTTATTGAAGTTACTGGGAGTTCAATCAGGCTGAGAGTCTGCAGGTGGATCTTAAATCAGAATGATGTTAAAAAGTCTTTTTTTCATCATTTAAATGAAAAAGTTAAAATGATTTGATCTTCTTTACATGTTCAGTGAGATACTTGAAGCTGTTTGTGTTTGATATCTGATGATTTTGGCTCAACGCTCATGAAATTGAGAAATCCACGATTAGAATCTTTCCTAAGATCAATAAGAAGCAGAGTCATGTGACTCAGAGAGGACAGACTTTAATAAACAAACATTAAACAGGAGACACACACACACACACACACACACAGACAGAGGATCTACTCCAGCTGTTTGATGTTACAGATGTTGGGGTCCTTCATAAACTGAGGGTGTTTGTGTGTCACTGACATGAAACCTGCAGAGAGGAGATCAGGATCAGAACTCAGACATCACACTTTAAAGTAATGAACACATGGAAGAAGAACTCTCACCCATAGACTGAGCCTTCTTTATAGCTTTAGAGATGTCCTTCTGTTTCCTGGCACACAAGCCTGTCAGACCAAACAAAGGGACAACATGAACCCTGAGAGAACACGGTGAGAGACGACTGAGACGGCGTCAGGGTCAGAGCCTCACCTGTGATGTGTCGGCCGTAGATCCTCCCCGTGTGAGGAGAGATGAACTGGGACAGCAGCTGAGAAGAAGAAGAGGAGGGGTAAGAGTTAATGAGGGCTGAGTTTACAGTTTATACAGCGACTGATGGAGAGACTTTAAAAGTTTCAACACAACAAAATGTTCAGGAGCCACTCTGAGTCTGACGAGGTTGAGAAACCAACAAAGCAAGAAGCAGATATAAACAACATATAAATAAAACAAATAAAATATATAAATATAAATAAATACAATTCAAACATTTATTCAATTACTTAATAAAGTGAATACAAAATAAATACAACCACATTATATGAAATAAAACAACAATAAATTAAAGTAAAACAAAGGAAATAAAAAACTGACAATTAAAAATTTAAATTAAAAATACAATAAAATAAGCCTTAGGTCCAAGAAAACATTTCCATATGATCTCTTGTCTGTGTGGGTAAAAGCCCTGACTGTCCAGGTGTGGACAGGTAGACATTATTTTTATTTAACATTTATTTAACATTTATTTAACATTTATTTAACCAGGTACGTCATTAAGAATGAATTCTTATTTCCAGTGACGACCTGGGAAATTAAATAAAAGAAAATAAAACCAAATTATATTAAATAAAACAATAACTAAAGAAAATAAATCACTTTAATAAAACTAAATAAAGTAAAACTAAATATAAAAAAGGGCAAAAAGTTAATTTAAATAAAATAAATAAATAAAAATACAATATAATTATATTACATGAATAAAATGAATTGAGCCTTTTGTCAAAGATTATTATCTCAACTGAATGAGACGTTCAATGACTTCAGGAAACCCTGACTTCCTGAGGAGCCTGGGTTCTGTTTAAAGGTTCTGACTGTCTCAGTGTGGACAGGTAGATCTACCTCTGTGTATTTTATACACTCATGCAGCCTCTGATAAGGGTCACTCATTAAGACCTAGTCCACATAAAGACCTTCAGAGAGCTCACCTGACACCTGAGTGTTCCTGTAGTCCACTTTAAATAAAGACCTTCAGAGAGCTCACCTGAGTGTTCCTGTAGTCCACATAAAGACCTTCAGAGAGCTCACCTGAGTGTTCCTGTAGTCCACATAAAGACCTTCAGAGAGCTCACCTGAGTGTTCCTGTAGTCCACATAAAGACCTTCAGAGAGCTCACCTGAGTGTTCCTGTAGTCCACATAAAGACCTTCAGAGAGCTCACCTGAGTGTTCCTGTAGTCCACCGTCACGCTGCAGAGGACGCATCCTTTCTGAGGTTCTTTGAACGGGTTCTCAATCTTAACGAGCTTTAATATAAAGAGAATATAAAGTTAATATTTATATGATTAATTTAAACACAGAGGACTGGATTCAGATTATATAAACACTCACCACATCCTCTGTCTGATGGAGAACATCTGAGGAGACAGTCAGAGTCCTGAAACCTGCAGGGACACACAGAGCTCATTAGCTTACAGGCTAACGTTAGCATCATTCTGTGTTAATAAATCATTGAATCAAAATTAAACTTCATCAAACTCTTTAAAATATTAACAACACATTCAAACAGGAGTTTAAAATCTCTCACCTGTGTTTGTAATCAGAGGTAGAGCAGGTTTAATCCACTGTAACCCTCTGAGAGAGAGCATTTTGACCTGATACCGGATGTTGTGGGCACAAGGACGTCCGACGCTACACTTGACTTTCCTATGATCGGTTCCGCCTCGTTTTAAAAAGATAGTTTATTCAGTGACTGTAGATTTATTAACATTTATCATCTTTATACACTATGAGTGATTTATTCATTCAAAGGTTTTTATAACTCTGGGATAAAAGAGGAAGTTTGATTCTTAATCGGAGGGGAGTAAATGTAACTCTCTGCAAAGACTTTAGCAGACAAGATGAGTCCCTGACGAGGAAAGCGTTCGCTGTATGTGTAAATTAACCACCAAATTAATCATAATAAAGACTTCTGATACTCCCATTAGTCTCTTAAAGTGAACTAAATCATTAAAAAGTAAAGTCTGTGGAAATTAACAGTTTTTAACACTTTGTTTGAACTTTTAAACGACATTTTAAGGCTAACAAAGATGAGATTAGCAGGAATATCACCAATTTAAGGAACTGTATAATAGTTGGACTTAAGTGGGACATGTTTAAGATAATTAAAGTTAAATTAAGCATCATTAAGTTCACATGTTTGTTTTAAACGTACAGAAAGAGTGAGTGAAGAGTTAGCGCTGCTAGCTAGGTGACCGGTAAACCGAAACCGGAAGTGTTTGTCGGATTTCTCTTGCTCTGTAAAAGATGTTGACAAATTCAAATCTGCTGCTCGCCGTGTTGTTCCTGTTCAGACCTTTACATGAACACAGAGTCTTTTATAACGTGTCTGTACTTCATGAGTTTCTGACAACAGACTGTTTACATCTTAATTAAACATCCGGGTATTTATGTGACTAATTTGCTAACTAAGGGAACTACAAGGACTACAACTACCAGGAGGAACGTCATGCTAGCTTGAATAATGAAGTGAGTAACGTTTGTTCTGCTTCAGGATGTTCTTCAGGATGTTCTTCATGTCAGATAATAAAACTGAAGCCTGAGTATAAACATCATGCAGCAGCTGCTCCTCTGTTTACAGCCTGTTGTTGTTGTTTTTAAGTTTCAGGATGTGTTGTTGTCTAACTGACTCTTTGTATCTGTAACACAGTGACTGTGGAGCTGACAGCTGACCTCGGACAGTGATGAATGCTGGGAGGTTACAGCTGAAGGTGAAGAGAGTCTCCTCCAGGAAGAGGTCCAGGGACAGCCTGAAGACCTACCTGACCCCTGCCAGTAAGAGAGGAGGGGGTCCCTGTCCCCAGCAATGTCCCACAGCCTGCAGGGTCAGCAGCATGATGGCTGACACACCACCTGTGGAGGTGCGTTCACTGACCCAGGTGTTACTGTTATTATAGAGCTGAAGAGACCTGAAATATTAAACATGGGTAATAATAAGGCATCTTCACTGAGGAGGATTAAAGCAGCTGAAAAAAAACCAACAACAAGTAACTTCTTTTTTTATTCTGAGATTAAAGTCAGAATTTGGTCAGGATTCTAGATATCTGTCTTTGATCTCAGGATTCTAGATATCTGTCTTTGATCTCAGGATTCTAGAATTCTGTCTTTGATCTCAGGGTTCTAGAATTCTGTCTTTGATCTCAGGGTTCTAGAATTCTGTCTTTGATCTCAGGGTTCTAGAATTCTGTCTTTGATCTCAGGGTTCTAGAATTCTGTCTTTGATCTCAGGGTTCTAGAATTCTGTCTTTGATCTCAGGGTTCTAGAATGCTGTCTTTGATCTCAGGGTTCTAGAATTCTGTCTTTGGTCTCAGGATTCTAGAATTCTGTCTTTGATCTCAGGATTCCAGAATTCTGTCTTTAATCTCTGGATTCTAGAATTCTGTCTTTGATCTCTGGATTCTAGAATTCTGTCTTTGATCTCAGGATTCTAGGATTCTGTCTTTAATCTCAGGATTCTAGGATTCTGTCTTTGATCTCAGGATTCTAGGATTCTGTCTTTGATCTCAGGATTCTAGAATTCTGTCTTTGATCTCAGGATTCTAGAATCCTTAAAAAAATTCCGACTTTGATCTCAGAATTCTGACACCATAAAAAATATTTTTTTGCTCACCTGCTCTCCAAGATATTTTTTAGCGGCCCTCATCCTCTTCTTCAGTGTCTCTGAGATGTTAGCGAGTGTTTTATAGAATTTAAATATTATTTGTTTGAGTTTTTTTCCTACAGAAGTCCCAAAAGCAAATGTTTTATGTTGTGCACACAGGATGATAACTTGTGGGATCATGTTATTATCTTGAGCGCTCAGGTTATCTTGTTTTCTAAACCAGAAAATGATCTGACACTGAAACCACACGGTGTCAGAGTTCATGTTTTGCAGTGGTTATAAAGGACCTGTGTTTCTTCTTCTTCTCTTCAGTTCTGCAGCGACAGTGAGGACCTGTTTGGGGACTATGACAGCATCCTGGAGGACAGCTCTCTCCTGGCGAAGCTGGACGATGCCGAGCAGAACGAGAGGCAGCGAAACGTCCAGACGTCGGCTCAGAACGGCGACGCGGATCAGCCGGACTTCACCGGTCTGCGGGCGACAAAGGACGGCGTGCAGAAACGAGTCTCTGAGGACGTCCTCTCAGACTCCATCCTGGACGGACTCACAGACGAACCCTTCGAGGACTTACCGCCGAGCCAGCTTCTGTTTCAGGAACAAATGAAGGAGAGCGTGAAGAGGAGCAGACTGCAGGATGGAGAGACCACCTCCACGCCTTCCAAAAACACAGAGAGGAACACAGAGAGGAACACAGAGAGGAACACAGAGAGGAACACAGACAGGAACACAGACAGGAACACAGAGAGGAACACAGAGAGGAACACAGACAGGAACACAGAGAGGAACACAGAGAGGAACACAGAGAGGAACTCAGAGAGGAACTCAGAGAGGAACACAGAGAGGAACACAGAGAGGAACACAGAGAGGAACACAGACAGGAACACAGACAGGAACACAGACAGGAACACAGAGAGGAACACAGAGAGGAACACAGAGAGGAACAGGGAGGATGAATCAAAGAGGACGTCGAGGAGGAGCGTGGCCGACCAGCTGAAGAGGACGATGCTTTGCAACGCCGCCTCTCCCTCCAGTGTTTCTCGGACCGCCGTGTTGAAGGAAGCCGTGGTCTCTGAGGAGATCAGCGTCGCCATGCAGGCCATGGAGACCGTCTCTTCTCAGACCACCGACCTGGGGCCTTTCTTTGGACTCCCCTCCAAAGTAAAAGACCTGATGCACAAACTGAGAGGGATCCAGACTTTATACGGTGAAGCTCCACTTTCTCTAGAGAAGATTTAAAGAAAGAATTACTGAGTCAGTGTCAGTCGAGTTCACTGCACTCAAAGCAGATCTCTGCTCCTGAAGGTCTAGAGAGGCTCAGGTCTTGTCAGGAGATGGAGACTGGGTTTCATGAGTTTGGTCTCTTTTAGTGTCAGGACGTTTATTTCTCCTGCATGGAGCTAAATCCTGCCTCTCACTCACAGAGTCTGTAATCACATGCACGCTGCAAAAACTTATACCTTACATCTGGGTGTGAAAGTCAGTGAGAGCTAACGCTGGAAGGGGGTGTTACCAGGACCCTAGAGCTGGCTGTTGAGCCTCTTTAAGGTGTTGTGGGTCTAACTGGATGAAACACCAGTGAGAGGAGACGCCTGCTCGATAACCCCCCTGCTGAGTCAGGATGTTGGGGTGTGGGGGGGCGTCAGTGTTGCAGCGTAGCATCAGCATCATCAGAACATGGAGCTCACATAAACAGAGCGTGCGTCTGAAGCTGCTAAAGAGCTTTCAGTCGGCTGTGAAGCCGGGATGAAGGAGCAACATCTGGAACATTTCAGGTTATTTTAAGAAGTTAAAGTTAAAATAAGACTGAGACACTGTCAGGAGTAAAAATAGCTGCATGTGCACCAAATGAAAGTTTCTTGTGACGCGTCTTCAGATGGAAAATCTTCTTTTGGTTTGAGTGCAGTCAGAAACTTTGACCCAAAGGAGACACTCGGTAAGATCAGAGATTTTGCAGCGTGTGGTGAAACGTGACGTCTGGTGAGATCTTGTTTTATCAGATCAGCTCTCTGAAACTTAAAGATGTTTGTTTACTGAGGAATGAAAGAGAGGAGAGATCAAACCTTCACTCTCTGAGGATTTAAGAACTGAAAGTGTCGGTGTTGGTTTGATGCGACCATGAGATGTTCTGTTTTCACTCTTCAGACGAGGGAGGGAAGAAAGACCTGAACCCCTCTGAGTCTCAGGAACTTCAGTTTTAATCATCCTGTGTCATCGTGTGTATGTTTGGTGTCTCCATCCTCAGACTGGCAGGAGACGTGTCTGAACCTGGACTGCGTTCAGCGGAGGAGGAACCTGATCTACTCCCTCCCGACCAGCGGGGGGAAGACCCTGGTGGCAGAGATCCTGATCCTCAGAGAGCTGCTGTGCAGGAAGAAGGACTGTCTGTTCATCTTACCGTACATCTCTCTGGTGCAGGAGAAGGTAAGAGGACCACACACAGAGAGACTCTGACTCACAGACTCATCAGGGTCTGGTCAGGTGAACCCTGCGGTCCCCCTCCTGTGGTTTTCAGGTGCGTGGGTTGGCGAGCTTCGGCCTGGAGCTGGACTTCATGGTGGAGGAGTACGCCGGCAGTAAAGGAAGGTTCCCTCCTGTGAAGAGACGGAACAACAATTCTCTCTACATCGCCACCATCGAGAAGGCCCACAGCCTGGTGAACTCTCTGATCGAGACGGGCCGGATGGAGAACCTGGGTCTGGTGGTGGTGGACGAGGTACGAGCTCCCCTGGTGGGTCTGACAGAGACCGTAGAGGAGGAGGATTACTAACCTGTGTTTCTCTCACAGCTCCACATGTTGGGGGACGGCAGCAGAGGAGCCATCATCGAGATGACTCTGAGCAAAGTCCTCTACACCAGCCGTACGTACCCCTGAAACCTGGGTCCCCTGAAACCTGGGTCAGGTTCTCACACAGTCTGAGGTCTACAAGACCGGTAGTGCAGAGAGGATCCACCAGGGGTCTCCATCCTGCAGCAGGTCTACAGGCTCACACTGAACAGGGCAGGTCTAGACTCCAGAAAGGTCCAAGAAAAGAGAAAAGTGAGGGAGAGGGGAATAAAGAAAAAGAGGAGAATAAATGGGGAAGGAAGGACAGAAGGAAAGGATAGAAGGAAAGGAGACAAAAAGGATGAAGAAACATGGGAAGAAGAAAGAGAGAAAGACAGAAAGAAGGAAGGAAGGAAGGAAGGAAGGAATGAATGAAAGAAGGAAGGAAGGAAGGAAGGAAGGAAAGAAAGAAAGAAAGAAATAAAGAAAGAAGGAAGGAAGGAAGGAAGGAAGGAAGGAAGGAAGGAAAGAAAGAAAGAAAGAAAGAAGGAAGGAAATAAGGATTGAAGTGTGCCTATAGCAGTCTAAGCCTATAGCAGTCTAAGTCTATAGCAGTCTAAGCCTATAGCAGTCTAAGTCTATAGCAGTCTAAGTCTATAGCAGTCTAAGCCTATAGCAGTCTAAGTCTATAGCAGTCTAAGTCTATAGCAGTCTAAGCCTATAGCAGTCTAAGCCTATAGCAGTCTAAGCCTATAACAGTCTAAGTCTATAGCAGTCTAAGTCTATAGCAGTCTAAGTCTATAGCAGTCTAAGCCTATAACAGTCTAAGTCTATAGCAGTCTAAGCCTATAGCAGTCTAAGCCTATAGCAGTCTAAGTCTATAGCAGTCTAAGCCTATAACAGTCTAAGTCTATAGCAGTCTAAGTCTATAACAGTCTAAGTCTATAGCAGTCTAAGCCTATAGCAGTCTAAGTCTATAGCAGTCTAAGTCTATAGCAGTCTAAGTCTATAGCAGTCTAAGTCTATAGCAGTCTAAGCCTATAGCAGTCTAAGCCTATAGCAGTCTAAGCCTATAGCAGTCTAAGCCTATAGCAGTCTAAGCCTATAACAGTCTAAGTCTATAGCAGTCTAAGCTTGTTCCTCCTTGCTCTCAGGAGCGACTCAGATCATCGGGATGAGCGCCACGCTGGGGAACATCAAAGACCTGCAGACGTTCCTGAAGGCTGAAAACTACACCAACGACTTCAGACCGGTACGTGGACTCTTCAGAATCCTTCACCCAGACTCTGACAGACCGGTTCTTTGTGTTTAATCAGGGACTCTGCTCTCCGCTCAGGTCCAGCTGAAGGAGTACGTCAAACTGAACGACTCCATATATGAAGTGGACCCGAGGGAGGAGGACTGTTTCAGGTTCTGCAGACCTCTGAACTTTAAGGTGAGTCTGAGTCACATCTACTAAATACTGGGTTCAATAAAAACCAGGACCCTGAGTAAACCTGTGATACGTGTAGAAGTCTCAAACAGCTGTGAGCTGACTGTGATCCTCCCTCAGTACTCCAGCGGGATGCAGAAACTGGACCCGGACCACATCATCGCTCTGGTCACAGAGGTCATCCCGACTCACTCCTGCCTGGTTTTCTGTCCCACGAAGAAGAACTGTGAGAACGTGGCGGGGATGATCTGCAAATACCTGAAAGAGTGAGTCCCCTCTGCAGCCGCCGTCTGTCCTCTCCACGCCGTCTGTCCTCTCCACGCCGTCTGTCCTCTCCACGCCGTCTGTCCTCTCCACACCGTCTGTCCTCTCCACGCCGCCGTCTGTCCTCTCCACGCCGTCTGTCCTCTCCACACCGTCTGTCCTCTCCACGCAGTCTGTCCTCTCCACGCCGCCGTCTGTCCTCTCCACGCCGTCTGTCCTCTCCACGCCGTCTGTCCTCTCCACGCCGTCTGTCCTCTCCACGCCGTCAGTCCTCTCCGCCTGTAGGACACACTGATGATTCTCCTTTAACCCTTTCAGGGACTTCCTGCAGCACCGGCAGGAGGAGAAGTCGGTCCTCCTGCAGCACCTGAGGGACAGCGGGAACGGCTCTCTGTGTCCGGTGCTCAGGAGGACGGTGCCGTACGGTTTGGCGTATCATCACAGCGGTCTGACCTCGGAGGAGAGGAAGCTGGTGGAGGAGGCGTACTCCAGCGGGGTCCTGTGCCTGCTCGCCTGCACCTCCACACTGGCTGCAGGCATCAACCTCCCTGCACGCAGGTAACGCTCTGCAGCAGCCTGGGGATCCACACGGAGTTTAACCTTTACTCCACGTGGTGATGAATGAAATCAAACTCTCTCTCCTCCTCCCTCAGAGTGATCCTGCGCTCGCCGTACGTGGCCGCAGACTTCCTGAAGAGGAGTCAGTACAAACAGATGGTGGGTCGGGCGGGTCGGGCCGGGATCGACACCGTGGGGGAGAGCATCCTCATCCTGCAGGAGAAAGACAGGAACATGGTGAGTACACACACTCAGCAGGATGTCACACCTGAGAGGTACCGTCTGTAACTCCTGCTCTCTCTCTCTCAGGCGAGGACTCTGGTCTGCGCCCCGATGGAGAAGTGTTTCAGTAACCTGATGCACGACGAAGGAAAAGGCCTCCTCAGTCTCATCCTGTCACTCGTGGGATTGAACGTTCGTCTTTAACCTTTATTCAAACTCACGTTCACACCACGCTGTCTAGAGCTGCAGATTAATCAGAGCCGTGTGTGTGTGTGTGTGTGTGTGTGTGTGTGTGTGTGTGTGTGTGTGTGTGTGTGTGTGTGCGTCACAGATCACCTCGTCGTGCGACCAGGTGAGGGACTTCCTGAGGGGGACTCTGCTGTACGTGCAGCAGGAGCAGACGTGTGTGAGGAGGAGTCTGTGGGAGGAGGTGCAGCAGTGTGTGGACGTCCTGAAGGAGAAAAACCTCATCACGGTGTCTGCAGACGGTCAGACTCTGCAGGTCACCCAGCTGGGGAAGGCTACGTATAAAGGTGAGACTCGCACATGCTCAGTGAGGGTTTCAGTGTTCTGATCCCAGAGGAGGATTCATCACGTGTTCGTCCTCTTCAGGCTCTGTGGATCTGACCTACAGTGAAGTCCTCTACGGAGACCTCTCTAAAGGTCTGGAGGGTCTGCTGCTCAACAGTAACCTGCACCTGGTCTACCTGGTGACCCCGTACGACATGATCTCTCAGTGCAAACCGGACTGGATGACGTTCTTTAGACAGGTACAGACTCTGTCAGACATGATGTGGTCCTGTTTGAGACGCTGAGTGATCATGTGACGTGTCTCTGCTTCAGTTCACGCTGCTGTCGGCCTCAGAGCAGAAGATGTCTGCTGCTGTCGGAGTGCCGGAGAGCTTCGTGGCGAGAAAAGCTGCAGGGCAGACGGTGAAGAAGGTACAGGATCATCTCTCTAACCCTTCACCTCCATATATATAACACCAACATGAAGCTCTCTCTCTCTCTCTGCAGGATCCTCTCTGTGATCTGTCACACAGGTTTAAAAACAGCAGAATCCCCCTTTAAACTCATGTGCTCTGAGTTAACTGTGTGTCCCGTGTCGTGTGTTTGTTGTGGTCCTCTCAGACGGCGAACATGGAGGTGGTGAGCAGGATGTACCTGGCTCTGGTCCTCTTCTCCCTCCTGAAGGAGACCAACCTGTGGAGCGTGGCCGAACGCTTCCAGCTGAGCCGAGGATTCATCCAGACTCTGCTCAGCTCCTCCTCGGCCTTCTGCTCCTGTGTGCTGCACTTCACTGAGGTGATAATCCTCCTCCTCTTCCTCCTCCTCCTCCTCCTCCTCCCCCTCCTCCTCTTCCTCCTCTTCCTCCTCCTCTTCCTCCTCCTCCTCCTCCTCCTCCTCCTCCTCCTCCTCCTCCTCATCTTCCTCCACCTCCTCCTCTTCCTCCTCTTCCTCCTCCTCCTCCTCCTCCTCCTCCTCCTCTTCCTCCTCTTCCTCCTCCTCTTCCTCCTCCTCCTCCTCCTCCTCATCTTCCTCCACCTCCTCCTCTTCCTCCTCTTCCTCCTCCTCTTCCTCCTCCTTCTCCTCCTCCTCTTCCTCCTCCTAGTCTTCCTCCTCCTCCTCCTCCTCCTCTTCCTCCTCCTAGTCTTCCTCCTCCTCCTCCTCCTCCTCTTCCTCCTCCTCTTCCTCCTCCTAGTCTTCCTCCTCCTCCTCCTCCTCCTCCTCCTCCTCTTCCTCCTCCTCCTCCTCCTCCTCCTCTTCCTCCTCCTCCTCCTAGTCTTCCTCCTCCTCCTCTTCCTCCTCCTCCTCCTCCTCCTCTTCCTCCTCCTAGTCTTCCTCCTCCTCCTCCTCCTCCTCCTCTTCCTCCTCCTAGTCTTCCTCCTCCTCCTCCTCCTCCTCTTCCTCCTCCTAGTCTTCCTCCTCCTCCTCCTCTTCCTCCTCCTCCTCCTCCTCCTCCTCCTCTTCCTCCTCCTTCTCCTCCTCTTCCTCCTCCTCCTCCTCCTCCTCTGTGTTATCTATCTGTGATTGATCCTGTTTGTGATCCTGTTTGTGATCCTGTGTGTGATCCTGTGTGTGATCAGGAGCTGGAGGAGTTCTGGCCGTTCAGAGCCCTGCTGAGCGAGCTGACGAAGAGGCTGAGTTACTGCGTGAGAGCCGAGCTCATCCCTCTGATGGAGGTGGCCGGGGTCATGGAGGTCAGTGAGGACGAGGAGGGAGGGGTTTATCATGTTTATAAAATGTGTCAGAGTCAGACATTGTTTCAGACGGACGAGGAATGATGGGAGTAAACTTTTTAAACTACCAGGAGGTCAAGAAGTCTAGTGAGTTTGGATTAAATATCCTCCA
>NC_048290.1:74375-119375 GCF_009762535.1 Notolabrus celidotus
AGGCAGATGTTCGTCCTCACGTCACATCAGAAACAGCAGATCGAGGAGGAGCAGGTTCTTCCTCTACAGAGACTTTAATAAAACATGTGTATGAATCTGTTTCTGGGTCAGATCTGAGCTTCAATAAATAATAAAACTTCAGTTTGAGGAATAAAGATTATTCAGCTCGCTCTGTTTGTCTGAGAGACTCCTTTATCTGATGGTTCAAACTTTAACTCCTTTAATGTGAATTAAAGGAGATGAGTTATTTTCAGATGATGATTTTAATAATAGACAATAAACAATCTGAATTTTGTGTAATAAATATGTTTGTGTTTTTTTCTGGACTTGTTTTTGAATGCTTGACACTTTCACTTGTTCTTGAGTATTTATATTAATTTATAATATAATTTGTTGTTTTTGTATTTCTACTTTAAACTGAGTAAATAACTTTATACTTTATGTTCTGTATTTAAAAAGTCATATAATCAGTTACTTAAAGCTCCTGTGAGAGAATTTGATCTTTTTAAAAACTGTTTTTATTAATGAAAAAATGACAATAATTAAAAATGAATAAATACATAAATACTAAATAAAGAAAGATTTAAAAGTTAGATTAATAAATGAGAATAATTAAATAAATAATAGTTATAATAATAATAATAAAAATACAAACAATAAACTTTAAATAAAAATAGATAAATACATTATAATAATAATAATAATGGAAATCCCAAATCAGTCAGCCTGAACAATTCTATGTGGTTAATTTTTAAATACTTGCCACTCCCATGTAGTTTTTTTTTACTGTCAGACGAAGAGTTTAAAGAAATGTTTTTAAAAATGATTCCAAACTTTAGATTTATTATTTACACTTTTAAAATAAAGGAGGATAAAGTGTTTTATAATAAACAGCTGACACATGTTCACAGCAGGGGCAGCAAAGAGGTCAGAGGTCAATCTGTCCACAGGGGGCGCCAGAATCAACACAACTGAAAGTCACTAACAGGAGCTTTAATAAATAAACATTCTCTCTTATGTATTTAGGAGGATTAAAAGTCTGCACATTGATTTATTATAACAAAACAACATGAGTTTATTATGTAGGATTTAAATGTAGGATTTTAAAGAATAACAGCTGGTTTGATCTTTGGGCTCTTTTTGTTCCTGTACTGAAGAAACTTCTGTTCCTTTTCTTAAAGCTTTAAATGAGATCCTTTATTTTATTCATTATGAGGAATTTAAATTAATGCAGTAAGTATATTTTACTGAGGGAGAACTCCAGAGCATGATTTAAACATTTAAAAACTGAAATAAATCAGAGAAAGTTTGGATTCTCTTCTAGACTCTCTGGGACCGGATCATCTGGATTCTTCTCCTGTTTCAGTCCCTGCAGGTCTGTCCCGGGTCTGCTCGGATGTGGTCCCTCCCCCCCTCCTCCCCTCCTCTCCCCTCCCCTCCTCTCCCCCTCCCCTCCCCTCCCCTCCCCTCCCCCTGTAAACAGGACTGCTCTGTGTGCAGGAAGTGTGGATCTCTTTCTCTCACATGTTGTGGTTCAGTCATGAAGTCCATCCCGGTCCTGCTGCTGCTCCCGGTCCTGTTTTCTGCGACTGAGGGAGTCCACAACCCGGACCTGAACCAGACCTCCTCAGAGGACCTGGACCTGACTGTGGTTCTGGATCTGTCCTCGCTGGTCCGCCGGGTGGACCTGCGCTTTCTGTCCGTCACCGTCGATGCGAGTCTGGCTTCAGAGGAGAAGTTCATGTTCCTGCTGGGGTGAGGGTCTGAGTCTGTGAGGGGGTCTCTGTACCTGCTGGGGTGAGGGTCTGAGTCTGTGAGGAGGTCTCTGTGCCTGTTGGGGGTGAGGGTCTGTGTTTGTGAGGTGGTCTGTGTTTGTGAGGTGGTCTCTGTGCCTGCTGGGGTGAGGGTCTGTGTTTGTGAGGTGGTCTCTGTACCTGCTGGGGTGAGGGTCTGTGTTTGTGAGGTGGTCTCTGTGCCTGTTGGAGGTGAGGGTCTGTGTTTGTGAGGTGGTCTCTGTACCTGTTGAAGGTGAGGGTCTGTGTTTGTGAGGTGGTCTCTGTACCTGTTGGAGGTGAGGGTCTGTGTTTGTGAGGTGGTCTTGGTTTAGATCCAGGGTTAATGTGCTCTGAAGCTTCCTCTGAATCCTCTTAGACCCTGTGTAGTCCTGATAGAGGATCAGAGTGGGCTCAGGAGAATAACTAACACTCAGAGGATTCTAATCTCATGAAGGACTCTTAATGAGCCTCAGATTAACTCTTTAAATTAACCTCTCAGTCACTGACACCAGGATCAGGTCTCTCTGAGAGGAGGAGGTTTAGGGTTAGGGGTTAGGGTTTCACTTTAGAGCTGGACTCATGAGGACTGAAGTGAAACTGAAGAGAGTTCAAACAGAGACTCTTTAGTTTAAAGAACAGAGTGTTCATCAGGATGTTCCTGAAGCTGCTGAATCAGGAACATGAACTCTGTTTCCTCTCTCAGTTAAAGTCACTGTGAGAACAGGTTTTTAATCCTGGGTAGGTCTGGTGAGATCAGATCCAGGGGTGGATCCAGACTACTCTTATGGGGGGCCCAGCTGATGAAGGGGTGGCCTGACATACAGGGACACTCTCATTATAATTATTATAATTTATAATTAAAGGACTCAAAAAGACAAAGCTGGTCCAAAGTCAATATTATTTATTCTGACTGGACAACTGAGCGACAGTTTCCCTTCCTCCTGCAGTTATATTCTTAAACATACAATAAACACCATAACACCGGGTGTTATATTCTTAAACATACCATAAACATCATAACACCGGGTGTTATATTCTTAAATATACCGTAAACATCATAACACCGGGTGTTATATTCTTAAACATACCATAAACATCATAACACCGGGTGTTATATTCTTAAACATACAATAAACATCATAACACCGGGTGTTATATTCTTAAATATACCATAAACATCATAACACCGGGTGTTTTATTCTTAAACATACCATAAACATCATAACACCGGGTGTTTTATTCTTAAACATACCATAAACATCATAACACCGGGTGTTATATTCTTAAACATACAATAAACATCATTACACCGGGTGTTATATTCTTAAACATACAATAAACATCATAACACCGGGTGTTTTATTCTTAAATATACCATAAACATCATAACACCGGGTGTTTTATTCTTAAATATACCATAAACATCATAACACCGGGTGTTTTATTCTTAAACATACCATAAACATCATAACACCGGGTGTTATATTCTTAAATATACCATAAACACCATAACACCGGGTGTTATATTCTTAAACATACATTAAACATCATAACACCAGGTGTTTTATTCCCATACATACAATAAACATCATAACACCGGGTGTTTATTCCCATACATACCATAAACATCATAACACCCGGTGTTATATTCTTTAAGCTGCCGTGAAATCAAGGCCAGTTTATTTATAAAGCAGCATTCATACAAAGAGTAATTCAAAGTTCTTCACAGAGTTCAAAACAAAAACCAGAACAGGAACCAGAACACACAGCAAACACTTCAAACATGTAACTTTTATATGTGTCCAGTTATGTTTCATACTCTCTCTGTAACTGAACGTACAGAGTTTACAGTGTTGGGTCTTATTATTTATTTAAATTAGGAGGGATTATTATAAATAATCAGCTCAGAACTTCTTCTCAAGGATTCAGACTCACACATTGAGTCTGTTCTGTGTCGAGTCGCAGCCTGAAGCTGGCTCAGACCTCCTGACCCCTCAGACCTCCTGACCCCCCCTGCAGGGTGCCCGACAGACCAACATCTAACAGATCCAATATCAGGTTATATCCATGACGCCATACCCTGTCAGAAAATACCTAATTTAAAATCTGACATTAAACAAACATGAGCATGAAAACATAAAGTATTTTAAAATCTAAGATCAAGAAAGAAAGAAATTAAATGAGTTAAGAAACTTTATTAAACTCAGTTTGTTAAGAGAAATTAAAAGTTTGTAGAAATAAAAACTGAGGTTTTAAAATGTGTTTAGATCCATTACTGAGCAGAGTCAGCATCATGAAAGAGGAACGTTGTTAGTCTGGACTTAAAGGAGGTCAGGGTCTGGTCTAAGACTCTCTGGGAGGTTATTCCAGGTCTGTGCTGCAGAATAACAGAATGCTGCTTCTCCATGCTTCTTTCTTCTGACTCTTGGGACGCTCAGTAGTCCAGCCTCAGATGTTCCTGGGCTGGACTACGATGCTCAGCGTTCCTCCACTCTGCATGGATCTCTGACAACTTCAGAAACTAGAACCGAAAACAAAGAGAGGATTGAAAAGTAAAAGTAGTTTCTATGCTCTGCTTCAGTTCCTGTTGTTGTTACTCAGACTGTTTCCTCTTGATGAAGGTGATTTTAAAAATGAGTGGAGTCTAGGTAGTTGAGAGGAAGTCCACCTCAGCAGGGAAAGGAAACACAGCTGGATTCAGGACTTGTGTTCTTCATCAGAGAGTCCTGAATCATCTCCTCTCTCTCTCTCTGTTTCAGCTCCTCAAAGTTAAGGATGCTGTCCCGAGCGCTGACTCCGTCCTTCCTGAGGTTTGGGGGGACGAGACAGGACTTCATGGTGTTCACGCCTCAGAGGAGCCTTCAGCAGGACTCGGGTTCCTCTGCAGGTAACATCATGTTTGTTAAACCTCCAGGTGTGACTCATCTTTAATATCTCTGCGCTCAGAGACGACTTCTCCTCCCACGCCGTTCATCAGGGCGTCATGTTCATCATGGGAGACCTGTTCATACATGTTGTTCTCTGCAGCAGTCACAGATGAAGCTCACAGATGAAGCTCACAGATGAAGCTCACAGATGAAGCTCACAGATGAAGCTCACAGATGAAGCTCACAGATGAAGCTCACAGATGAAGCTCATAGATGAAGCTCACAGATGAAGCTCACAGATGAAGCTCATAGATGAAGCTCACAGATGAAGCTCACAGATGAAGCTCATAGATGAAGCTCATAGATGAAGCTCATAGATGAAGCTCACAGATGAAGCTCATAGATGAAGCTCACAGATGAAGCTCACAGATGAAGCTCAGATGAAGCTCAGATGAAGCTCAGATGAAGCTCAGATGAAGCTCAGATGAAGCTCATAGATGAAGCTCATAGATGAAGCTCACAGATGAAGCTCACAGATGAAGCTCATAGATGAAGCTCACAGATGAAGCTCAGATGAAGCTCACAGATGAAGCTCACAGATGAAACTCACAGATGAAGCTCACAGATGAAGCTCACAGATGAAGCTCACAGATGAAGCTCATAGATGAAGCTCACAGATGAAGCTCACAGATGAAGCTCACAGATGAAGCTCACAGATGAAGCTCACAGATGAAGCTCATAGATGAAGCTCACAGATGAAGCTCACAGATGAAGCTCATAGATGAAGCTCACAGATGAAGCTCACAGATGAAGCTCATAGATGAAGCTCATAGATGAAGCTCATAGATGAAGCTCACAGATGAAGCTCATAGATGAAGCTCACAGATGAAGCTCACAGATGAAGCTCAGATGAAGCTCAGATGAAGCTCAGATGAAGCTCAGATGAAGCTCATAGATGAAGCTCATAGATGAAGCTCACAGATGAAGCTCACAGATGAAGCTCATAGATGAAGCTCACAGATGAAGCTCAGATGAAGCTCACAGATGAAGCTCACAGATGAAATTCACAGATGAAGCTCACAGATGAAGCTCACAGATGAAGCTCAGATGAAGCTCACAGATGAAGCTCACAGATGAAGCTCACAGATGAAGCTCACAGATGAAGCTCACAGATGAAGCTCATAGATGAAGCTCACAGATGAAGCTCACAGATGAAGCTCATAGATGAAGCTCACAGATGAAGCTCACAGATGAAGCTCATAGATGAAGCTCACAGATGAGGCTCACAGATGAAGCTCATAGATGAAGCTCACAGATGAAGCTCATAGATGAAGCTCATAGATGAAGCTCATAGATGAAGCTCATAGATGAAGCTCACAGATGAAGCTCACAGATGAAGCTCATAGATGAAGCTCACAGATGAAGCTCATAGATGAAGCTCACAGATGAAGCTCACAGATGAAGCTCATAGATGAAGCTCACAGATGAAGCTCACAGATGAAGCTCACAGATGAAGCTCACAGATGAAGCTCACAGATGAAGCTCACAGATGAAGCTCATAGATGAAGCTCACAGATGAAGCTCATAGATGAAGCTCATAGATGAAGCTCATAGATGAAGCTAGTACTGAGAAACACCAACAGGAGGAAGTTCTTAGTCCTCCTGCAGGGATTAAAGGGACATTACACCAGGAGAGACAACTATCAGAACTTAGAGTTAAACTCTCTGAGGGTTTTATCTACCTGCAGAGTCTCCATCACGTGTTTCAGTCTGTGACCACTTTCTCACCTGTAGTCCGGTCAGGGTGTTGAGTCTGAGCCGGTCTGTGAGGGTCCCTGTGATGTTAATAACTCTGGTTCTGGTCTTCGTCAGCCCTGACCTGTGACAAACTGGAGCTGCCGCCATGGCTGGAGGAGCGGCTGAAGAAGGAGTGGACTCATCAACAAGTTCTCCTGATGAGGGAAGACCTGAGGAGGAAGTACAGGAGAGTCAAGTTCACAGGTAGGACCCTTTATAACGTGGTCTTATGGAGTACTTTGAGGTGTTCCTCAGGGCTCCATGTTTAGACCACTGCTGGTTCATCTGCAGACGATGCATGGTTGTTTATGTCTCTTGTTTATGTCTTCTGTCTCCTGAAGTTGATTTCACAGTAAACCCATCTTCTCTTGTAGCTTCATGTTCTGTTGGTCTGTCTTTAAAGCTCAGACTAACCCGTGTGTCTCCTGTCCCCCTCCTCGTCCTGACACAGAGAACACCGTCGACATGCTGCACTCCTTCACTAACTGCTCGGGGATGGATCTGATCTTCGGGTTGAACGCTCTGCTCAGAACGGCTGACAACGTCTGGAACGGCAGCAACGCCGGCTCACTGCTGCAGTACTGCGAGTCCAGAGGGTACAGGATGTCCTGGGAGCTGGGTAACGGTACGCAGACTGGACCCCCAATACCTAGAGTTCACTTAAAGTCAACGATGAAGGCCCCTCTACAGGTCTCAGATCCAGTGAGGATGTTCAAAGAGAATATACTGTCCTTGTTTTTGAGTAGGGTTAGCTTTGGTTGCTTCATCCGTCCTCCCGTCTTCACACTTGTTGATAAAAAGAGGACACCACATATCCACCCGTCCATTTCCCTCCCCTCCTCTGGGGTCGGGTTTTGGTGGCAGCAGGTTCAGCAAGTCGACCCAGATGTCCCTCTCTTCAGGAGCTCCTCTTTGGGGACTCTTACCTCTTTTCCAGCAACAGTTCCAGGGCTGGTTTGAAGCCGGTGGCCTCGTCTGGAACCAGCTCTTTGTGTTTCGACCCCCTAAGACCGGGCCCTAAACCAGATAAACCAGTACCAGAGTCACACCAGCTCCTCGCAGGGCTAGAGGAAAGAAGCGCTTACAGAAGGAGGTGGAGGCGGGTTATCCTGACGTGGTTCTTGTCTGTGGAGAAGCAAGCTAGCACCAGGGTCTCTTTAATTCAAAAAGGCTATCTGAGGTGTTCCCAGGCCAGTCAGGATCCATGATACCTCCTGCAAGGTCTACCCTGGGTCTCCTCCCAGTTAGAGGTGCCCAGACACCTCTGAGGGTAAACTCCCAGGAAGCATCCTTATCAGATACCTGAATCACCACAACTGGTTCCTTTCATGTGAAGGAGTATCAGGTCTGATCCAAGCTCCTCCTGGAGGTCTGAGGTCCTGACCCCCTTCAGAGGAAACTCATTTCAGCAGCTTGTATCTGTGATCTGGTTCTGCTGGTTACTACCCAAAGCTCAGGACCAGGAGAGGGTTGGAACATAGATCTACCCCTGAGTCTAAAACTCGGCTGCTGATGCTGCACCGACACGTCTGTCAGTCTCACCCTGAGATACCTGAACTCCTCACCTGGAGGGAGCTAGTCCCCTGGACCTCAGACTTTAAGGTGCTGACCCTCATACTTTAAATCCTCTAACCGTGGACTCTGAATCAGGGGAACCTCCTTGAGTGTCCTCAGTCTGTGTGAAGGTTCATAGTGGTCTCTGTTTGGTGTCCGGGTAGGTTAAATCCTGACTCTGGTCTCGTTTCTGAGGTCTGAGTTTCACTTCTGTGTTTTGGTGCAGCGTGAGGCCGTTACTCACCTCGCTGCTCGTACAGGAAGTCCCTCCTCGCTGTGTGATCCTCCTCAGAGGCGTCAGCTCAGCGCGTTGTGGTTTTCGGCTCAGACGGGCCAACAGGAAGTGAAACCTTTTTATAGACTGCGAGCAGATTCAGACTGAGCCTGATGACGTGGTCTCTCCGTCTGCAGAGCCAAACAGCTACGAGAAGAAGGCCGGGATCCGGGTGGACGGGTACCAGCTGGGTCAGGACTTCACTCGTCTCAGGGAGATGATGTCACAGTCCAAACTCTACCACGACGCCGGGCTGTTCGGGCCGGACGTGGGCCAGCCGAGGGACCGCAGGACGGACATCCTGCAGGGGTGAGAGGTCATGCAGATCAGGATCCAGTAAAGCATCAATGAATGTTTGTTTCCACATGATTTAGACTTTGTCCTTCAAATGTAAACTCTAAAAGACATCCTGCAGACTGGTGTTGTGGAGTTTAAAGACAGAGATCAGGAGAGGACCAGCTCTGAGGTCTTGTTCCTGTTTACTGAAAGTTTCTTTAATTTCTGAGTTCGCCAAATTATCTTCAACCATCAAAGAAAATATTCAGGAACGCTCATCAGTCCAGTCTCTAACTGGATTACTGCTCCTCATGTGAGAGCTGACCTGATTAACTGCCTCACTCAAACACTTCTTCTTATTGACTCCTGTGTGTGTGTGTGTGTATGTGTGTGTGTCTGTGTGTGTGTGTGTGTGTGTGTGTGTGTGTGTGTGTGTGTGTGTGTGTGTGTGTGTGTGTGTTGCAGGTTTCTGCAGAGTGGAGCTGAGGCGGTGGACGCTGTGACCTGGCACCAGTGAGTTCACCTTTGACCTTGAACCCAAAGTGATGCTGTTAGCTGAGATCACTTCGTCCCTCTCTACAAACCATCGCCTGTATACAATCATGAACGGCACGACAGCTACCTCAAATGAAGCCAAAACACTCATAGCTCTCCCATCTGACCGTCTGCAGTATAGCTCATAAGCCCCGCCTCCTCCATGTTAACAGATGGGACATATTGAATCAGTTATTGATGAAATAAAAAGAGGGATAAAGCAGGAAAAAGGGGAGGGGCTAATAGAATGTCTTTTTTAGATCCAACTTTTCTTCAGAATGTTGACTATCTCAGAATTCTGAGATCAAGGGCAGAATTCTAGACTGTCGTCTTTGATCTCAGAGTTCTAGAATGTCGTCTTTGATCTCAGAGTTCTAGAATGTCGTCTTGATCTCAGAGTTCTAGAACGTCGTCTTTGATCTCAGAGTTCTAGAATGTCGTCTTTGATCTCAGAGTTCTAGAATGTCGTCTTTGATCTCAGAGTTCTAGAACGTCGTCTTTTATCTCAGAGTTCTAGAATGTCGTCTTTGATCTCAGAGTTCTAGAATGTCGTCTTTGATCTCAGAGTTCTAGAATGTCGTCTTTGATCTCAGAGTTCTAGAATGCCTGTGATGTCACAGTAGAATTCTAAAGAAAGGGGCGGGGTCGAGGGAATATTTAGGCTTCACTTCTCACAACAGGAGCAGATGAAGGTGCCTCGTCCATATGATTTAAACATCGTCAGGAGTATCTATCTGTCTGTCTGTCTGTCTGTCTGTCTGTCTGTCTGTCTGTCTGTCTGTCTGTCTATCTATCTATCTAACGGGTGTATAAACTGTCTCTCTCTCCTGCTCTGTAGTTATTATGTAAACGGCAGGGACACGTCTCTGGAGGACTTCCTGGACCCTGAGGTTCTGGACACCCTGATCTGGAAGACTAATGAAGTCCTGGAGGTAAAGCTGTGTTTGAGAGGAGGACAGAGAGGAGGACAGCTCAGTCTCTGTGGTCTGAATAGTAATCCGTGTCTCCTCTCCGGGTCCAGACGGTGAAGCTGGCGTCTCCTGAGAAGTCGGTGTGGCTCGGAGAGACCAGCTCGGCGTTCGGAGGAGGAGCTGTGGGACTGTCGGACACGTTTGTGGCAGGATTCATGTGAGTGTTCAGCAAGTGGTCATGTTCAGAGCGCTCTCTGCTCCTCTGATTGTGTCTAACAGGAGGGCCGTGGTTTCTCAGGAGGCCTCTAGGAGCTGATTGAGTTTAGTGATTACCCATCAGCCCCGGTCTCATGACAGACCTGCAGACAGCTGCTGCTCAGTGTGAACCGGGCTCACATGGAGAGTGGCTTCATGTGGACTCTCTTACACCGCGCTGTCAGACGCTTCAACATGTCTGAGTGTTGTAGAGAGGCGTTCAGGAACACGTCTCTGTGTTTGTGTTCTGATCACATATTCAAACATCAGATGTTTAGTTTTATGAACTCATGATCTTTAATGATGAACATGTTTCAGTGATCAGAGGACGTGTGTCTCTGCAGGTGGCTGGATAAACTGGGCCTGGCAGCTAAACTGGGTCTGGATGTCGTGATGAGACAGGTGCTCGTTGGATCAGGGACTTATCACCTGGTGGATGAAAACCTGGATCCACTTCCTGTAAGATGGTCTTTGTTTGTTTGTTTGTTTGTTTGTTTGTTTGTTTGTTTGTTTGTTTGTTTGTTTGTTTGTTTGTTTCTTTCTTTCTTTCTTTCTTTCTTTCTTTCTTTCTTTCTTTCTTTCTTTCTTGTCCACTTGGTGGCAGCAGAACAGGCTGAATCATGACACCTGAGGAGATCATGTATAGTGATGGGTGTTCATGTGATTAAGAATCCTGACAGGGTGAGCAGGACCACTCAGAGGAGAGGTCATCCTCACCCTGCAGAGATCCTCCTCCTCTCACATCTGTCTTTCTTCCTCTGCTGAGGAATCAGCTGAGACCAAACTAACGTCTGATTGGTTCGGACCAATCAGAAACCTTCTATTCTACTGTGTTCCATTCTGCTTTGATCTGTTCTGTTCTCCAGAGAATGAGTCACTGACATCATGGAGTTCTGACCAATCAGAAGCATTCTTTCATGTCCTTTGATGTTCCGTTCCATTCTAAGCTTTGTACCAGGGGGGTTAGAGGGTTCGACCAATCAGAATCAACTGTTCGTTCAAACCTTTTAATGTTGACATGCTAACATGTTAGCCAACAGCTACTTGATGCAGCTGTAAACTGGCTTTAATCACACATACTCTAGCAGAGAGGTCCAACAGCTGAAAACGATGGAGGAGTTAAAGCTAGATATAATACTCAGGAGGTGGTGGAGACCAAAATCAGAGCTGTAAGAGAGAGAGACTGTTGGGCTCACATTCAGAAGAGCGGACACTGCTCTTCTTTCTTATGAATAAGAAACTTGTTGGTGGTGTCGGTCTTTGAGTGGCTCAAACAGGGACTGACTTCTGTCCTCTGTCCTCTGGTCTCTTCCTCTCAGGACTACTGGCTGTCCGTCCTCTATAAGAGACTCGTTGGACCCGAGGTTTTAAACATCGAAGGACTTCATAACTTCTCTCGCCGTAAGAGAGTGAGGCTGTACCTGCACTGCGCTCACAGACAGAGGTATCCCCGTCTCCTCCATCATCTTCAGACAGAGAGTCCACTTCCTGTGCTAACCCTCCTCTGATCTCCGTCTCTGCAGATACAGGAGAGGAGCCGTCACACTGATCTCCATGAACCTGAGTCACAGAGCGGTCAGGGTCTCCCTTCCTGCTCGCCTCTCGTCCAGCACAGTGGAGGCGTTTGTTCTGCAGTCTGAGCAGCCGGGGGAGGAGGGGCTCTACTCCAGGTGCTGCTCAATACTCCCATTTATCCCTCCAATGACCCGTCCTCATGTGACGGAGCAGTCACGTCTCATCACTTACCTTTTACACTCCTCACAGTCCAGACATGGCAGACGCAGGGACACAGACAGATTTAACAGAGCTCAGTGAGAGGCTGCTTTTAGATTTAAGGATGTTTTATTTTACTGTGTGAGGAGAATTTTAAATCTAGTGTTGTGTTTGCAGAGGCAGGAGTTTAGAGATATTAATCCTCGGGTTTCAGTCTCACAGTTTCTGAGTTAAAGAGATTAAAAGTGGGAGAGAGCATCAGGAGGAAATTAAAGCAGTTATTCAGGTCACAAGGAAATACTACAGGGATCTGAGTGTGGGAGTGATGGTGAAGGAAGAGTAGCTTTAGTTTGCATTTTTAATTATATTTAAATCCCTTTATTCTGCATTTTAACATCTGTTTTATTCACATTATATACACAGGAGCAATTAAACAATTAAGGCAAGTCGTGTTTTCCTTGTAAGAGAAAACAAAAATAAGAAGATAGGTGAATAAAATAATAATAATAATAATAATTACTCTGATTTTAAATAGAAAATAAATAACTAGAGAAGAGAAGGAAATGACAATAATGAAAGTACAGAATAATAAAAAGGGTTCATATTTAAAAATATATAAATATAAATTATTCTGCATTTCAAACAGTTTTTAATTCTGTATTAATGAAAAGTGTCTCTACCAGGGTTCATTATTATTTTAACCCTTAAGTTAAGTTGCGGGTCAAATTGACCCTTTTTAAAGTTAAAAAAAATAAAATGTTAAAAGTATTTTTTCGGTTTGAAACGTCTTTGTTTGGCTGAAATCAACATATAAAATTAAAATGGTTAATTTCACATTTAAGGCAGTATATACCTCTAAACCAGATACAAACAGTCTAAAAATCTGGGCAGCAGGTGACAGAAGAGGTGTCTCATGTTAATTTATCAACATCACTTCATAAAAATAAATAAATTAAAATAAATTAAAACAAAATCTTTGTCATGTAAAACTATAATATTCATATTTAGGTCCTTCCAATGTACATTTAAAAAAGTTTTAACCTTAATTTTCATAATAAAAGAGTGAGTTATCCTCATTGAACCATGATCTGTGAGTTAAAGAACACCAATGAACTAAATCTGGATTTAAATGGTTAGTGATGGAGTTAACAATGAGATTATAAAAATGTTGAGTGGGATTTTTTGGGGTTCTGACACTTTTGGATAATTGAATATGCCCCGGGTCAAATTGACCCAGGAACATTATTGCTGTTCCAGAGAAACAAACATAACAGGAGGGTTAAAGGACAACACTGAATAACACTGATACACCTTAATGAATGAATGCAGGAGTGTTAACATGCAGCACATTCCCCTCCACTGCATAACAAAGCTGTGTGAACTGTGAGTGTGTCAGAGTCTCAGGTATGACCTCCATGTCCGTGTGTTTCCTGTCTCTGCAGGTCGGTCACTCTGAACACAGAAGTTTTAAAGATGGTGGACGATCAGACTCTCCCTGATTTGAAAGGAGCTCGTCTTCCTCCGTCTGATCACCTGCAGCTTCCTGCGTACTCGCTGGCCTTCTTCGTCTTCATAGACGCTGCGGCTTCAGCCTGTTTCTGACCTCTGACCTCCTCTAAACCTGGACATGGACTCCTCAGGGTGACGTGTTTGTGCTGAAACCAGCAGGTATCAGACTGAGCGAGGTGTGTCACAGGACTGAAATGACCTCATGAGTGACTGACCTGATGCTGTGGACTGATCAGGTGCTCTGTGTTTAAATGACTGCAGTTTATTTTTGATAGAATTATTGAATGCTGTGTTAATAAAGTTTTTTCAAATTGTGTGACACGCAGCCTGAATCAGTGTAGTATATAATGTTATATTTTATATAATATTATATATGATAATTTAGCAGAGGTAATCTTTAGAATAACAGGAAGGTGATGCAGCAGTGTCTTATACCTGCATTCTCTCTAATGTCCAGCAGGGGGCAACCTAAAGAAACTTCCTTCACTCAGGGATGAGAATGTTTGTCAGAACACATGACGCTCACATGTAGAAATGTTCCACTTTGTCCACAGGGGGGCGCCAACAACCACACAGAGAGAAAGTTCCTTACTGGAGCTTTAACCTGTAAAGTAAACACACTTCACCAAAGAGGAGTGGTCCTGTTATTCCAGCAATAAGACAGAGTACGGACTTTATCCTGAGTCTGCATTAAATAAAGACACACCTTAATTTACACAGTGACACATCTCATGCTGCACACCAACCGTCCTGTTATAACAGGTCAGCCACGCCCTCCTTACCTGCAGTAACCCCACCTGACCTCCTCTCTGAGAACACTTCAGGCTCAGGTTTGGGACATGATCTAAACCTTAAACCCAGCAGGGTTTATCCTTAGACCAGGATCTGAGTCTCTTTTCAAACTGTTGATTTTAGACAGACACTTTAAAGGAGCTCTATGCAGGCAGAAACAACATTTACATGGACGTGCAAAAACTGATTTAAAATACCTGGAGTAAATCTGTTGGTTAGATGGATTTATAAATGTGATAAAAAGAGGAACATGTGTATGAACACACATAACATAACAGCCTTATCTTTCCAGCAACAGAAACAGTAAAAGTTTGGGCTCAAATTTTGAGCTTATCAAGGATTTTTAAAAATATTTTTATGACTTCTAATCTGGTTTATAATCACACATAAAAAACAAGAATTACAAAAATGATAAAAGGAAATGGGGAATTCAAATACGGTCGAAATGTAATAAAGAAACGACACATAATAGTCCTGAGACATTATTTTTAGGGACAAAAACAATGTGATAAATCAAGATGCAAATAAAATATAAAATATAATTAACTATTAATGTTTTAAAAACTATTTTAAATTAACAGAAATACATTTAAATCCTAATAAATATGTGATGCAGTGTGATGAGTGTCCACCGGAGGACGCTGTAGTCTTTCTGCCCGGCTCCTGGTGGTACATTCAGACGTTATTCAGAAACTCTGAATATATTGAGTTCTGTAAGAAGTTTCTCTACATGAGAGGAATTAAATGTTTGTACTAGTTAACATTAGTAATAAAACAAACAGGTATTTTTTTAAGAACTGAAAAAGCTTCTCTGTTTGACTTCACCAAACCTCTATGAAAATTCTCTCCATTATTTACTCTTTGTGTGTGAGTAAATAAACACATTACATTAAAGAAGAATACTGATGTGTTATAATTCAGCTCCATGTTTCCTTACAATCGGCTCTCAGAGGGAATAATCAGTTTAAGATTTGTGATTCAAATTCATGTTTTTACAGTCCAGTCGCAGACAACCACTCCCTTCTGTGTTGCTTCAGGTGTAACTGAGATATCTCTAAAAAGTGAGATTCATTATAAGAATGTGGAACATACATGTGTTTACACAAAGCCGAATTAAAGGGATTGGTTTACCTATCAGGTGATTTAACTTTATTATCTTCTGAATTAAAATAACACCAAACAGCAGCAGGGGGACTGAGAGTTACTATGTTTAAAGATGGAGTTTGGTTTGAAGAGAGAAACACATTTAAAGGTGACATATCATGCAGAATCTTCTTTCTAATGGTTCTCTCCCTGAAATCTGTGTCCCTGTCTACAAACCCCCTGAAAAGTCAAAGACTCCATTCTGCCCCTGTTCTGATTTCTCCACCTTTCTGTAAATGTGTGCTGAAACCAGCCGTTTCAGTTTTCAGTGTTTTTCATACGTCACAACGCCATCCGGTCTGTAACAGGAAGTCAGAGCTCGGAGCTTGTTCAGCCCATAGACTGTATAAAATACAACTCAACCCCTCCTCCGTTTTTCATTCCCTGCACACATGTGTGCTAACAAGGAGCTTAGGAGGGAGGCATGCTAGTTGTAGGCTGTCTTAATAAACACAAAGGTCGCTTTGACTCCCCACGTCTGCAGATTTGAAGATCTAGTGGATGATTTTTATTTATCATGGATAAGTGCTAGTTAGCATAGCCACATAGCTACATGTTGGTAGCTGTGTACCAAGACACACGTCGACATGCTGACAAATAAAACAACAAGAAACACTAAATCTGTGACCAATGGTTCAGAAAGGTCCTGCTGCAGGCGCCTCTCCGTCAGGATCAGATTCTGGATCAGATTCTGGATCAGATTCAGAGGTGTATGAGGCAAAGTTATGTTTCCAATTGTTAGTGACTGTTTATAGATTTATTTAGCGTTAGTATAATCAAGAATTGTTGTGGTAAAGACTGTAGAAAAACATAATAGGTTTGGTTGTTTAACATATTATGGTTTATTTTTTGATAAGAAGACACTGTCTCTTTAATACAGGTTAGTGTGTGTGGCACAGACAGTGGGAGGAGTCAGTGGAAGCTAGACAGGTTTGGAGTCACATGGTTTTTTACCGTGTCTGTCTAGAGTTTTGTTAATTATTGTGGAATCCTGCATCATCTGCCAAATACTTGGATTTGTGACACTGATGGAACACCAAAATAAATTTGTTTTAGTTTTTACAACATTGAACGGCTCACGAGTGGATGACTGCTCTGGATGCAACAGGGAGACCCGTGTGAGCCAGGACTCCGGCTAACGATGCAGTTTCGTCTGTTATGAGGGTTGAAGTAACGCGGGTCTGTGAGCAGCCGTGTATATTCAGCCAACATGTAAACATTAGATCAACGTGCTGGACAGCCGAGGCCACGCCCACTTCATGAGGGGGCGTGGTCAGAGAGCTCATTCTCATTTAAAGGCACAGAAAACAGCCTGTTCTGAGCAGGGCTGAAAAAGAGGGGTTTACAGGCAGACCAGAATCTGATTTCAAAGAGTTTTTATGAGCAATAAACTTTAAAGACATGTTTTGGGGACCTCTTAGACCAATATATGTTGATGACAAACAGCAGGATATGTCACCTTTAATAAAATATCAGAAGTTTTTTATATATAATAATAAAAGACAGAAAGATAATATTTGTAATTTATATGTTTTATTGTTTGTTTAATATTTCCTTGTAGTTCTTGTTAGTGTCACTCATACCCCCGCGCGGCTCTGCAGCCTGTGCACGCGGCGCATGAATATGTCATTAAACTACATTACCCAGAATCCCCCGCGCTGAGCCATGTTGTAGGAAATCCGCTTGCGGCGGATTATTGTAATCCGACAGAGGGTCTGGACGACACACCGGATCACGACAGAGCAGCAGAGCCCAGCGGCCTGGACCTGAAGCAGCTCGTCCCGGACTAAAGGAGGAAGACCAGATATGATCTGAGGATCTGATCCTGATCCTAAACGCACCATCAGCGGCGCCTGGGCCGTTTCCTGGACCAGAACGATCCTGGACCAGAACGATCCTGGACCAGAACGATCCACCTGACAGACCCGGACCCTGACAGACCCGGACAGTTAGTTCCAGACCCCCCTCCTCCCCTCCCCGCCTCTCTAACCCCAGCCCGGCTCGGCTCTGCTCGGCTCTGCTCGGCTCGGCTCGGAGAAGCTGCTCCTAGCGCGGCTAGCTCACACAGCTAGCCTCAGCTAGCTAATCAGGAATTCCTCAAGTTCAGTTTGTAATTAAAGAGTTCTCCGAGCTGCTCTTCACCACGGAGGGAGGATGTCTCTGAAGGAGCAGAACAAAGTGTCCACCATTGATCGACCTGTTAAAGGTGAGTCATGCTCTCATGTTAAACCTTCTCCCGCTGCAGGAAGTTAGCTCGAGCTGTCACAGCTAGCTATGCTAACAGCAGCTTCACGCGCCGCTGGGTGTCAGCAGCCTGATCACAGGTGATTTATGAAGGTGGATTTAAAAGGGGACAGGTACCTGGAGCTGGATTATTACTGAGAGGGGAAGAGGAGGATACATTTAATGAGCAAATCAACCAGTGCTAATGAGCTAGCCTGTTAGCTAAGCTGTGGAGCTCCAGATGTCAGCTCAGAGTTTGACATTCAGCTGCTTCACTGAGCGAGCTGCTCACCTGGAGCCTGATATTCACTCACTCACACTCACTCCTTCACTCAGGTGTGTCAGGAACAGGTCGTGTTTTCACTCATTCATGTGTGTGTGTGTGTGTGTGTGTGTGTGTGTGTGTGTGTGTGAACGCTGCGGGGTGAGGTAGTGAATGCAGGAGGTGTCGTTACCTCTCCTCTCCTCTCTGAGTCTTCATCCTCTTTATTCATTTTATTTATTTAAAAACTTTTCATTGAGTTCAAACAAATATAATTACAATACACTAAACTGTGCACAGTACCCCCCCCCCCCCCCCCCCCCCCAAAAAAAAAACTAGGGGTGAGTATTGCCAAGAACCTCAGAATACCATAATATCATGATATATCACAATATTGTGATATATCATGATATTCTACACAGTAAAGTAAGAACAAATAGGGATGGTGTAAATGTAAATCACTCAATATAACTCAAAATTGAAAGGACAGATTAAGTCACAACTATTTGATTAAAGATAAGATAAGAGTCCTTTACTCGTCCCACAACGGGGAAATTCAAGTGTCACAGTAACAGAGTAGACAAGAAATATATAAAGCAAACAAGAGCCTATAAAGTAACAATTATTAAAAAGTTATTAGCAATTAAAATTAAAGAGGTAAAAAATATAAGCATATCTTACACACACACACACACACACACACACACACACATATATGTTATTGGTTATATAGTCTGACCACTGCAGGAAGAAAAGACCTGCGGTATCTCAAAACAAACAAAATTTGAAGTACTGAAGTTGTATTTTTAGTTCCAACTCGGCTAAAATATGAATTTTTATTATTACAAAAATATTGATATTAAGAGTTGAAATATCGATATCATATTGGAGGTCAAAGTTTTGTGATATATTGCTGTATCGATATCTTTTCACACCTCTACCCAAAACCGCTCTACACTACATCCAATACAAACACAGGAAAATGACTGCATAACATAATAGTGATAAAAACTACACTGACAATACTCATAGAAATAAAATAATGTAAAAAAAACCCCTCAAATAAACTTGAATTGAATCTAAATAGACATGAACACATTATGTTCACAGATAATATAAGATAGAGTAAAATGTTGTTTCCAGTCCACATGTGAGTTTAGGGTAACCATCAGAAGCCGTGTCATGTTGTGCGTCCCACTGTTGGTGTTGTAAGAAGTACTTTCTTTAGGTCTAAAGGCAGAGAGTCTATGAATGGTGACCAAACCTTATTACAGCATGTAGTCTCTCCTGAGGGAGGGCGTTAAAGATCTCCCTCTTTATGAATAACCACACTCATCCTCACCTGTGTGAGCTCTCAGGTACCTCAACGCACTGAAACAGAGATATTCTGCCATGTGTGATTTTTCCCACAGCTTTTCTTTGTGACATTTTTCATATCACCGGTGTTGCACCAAATTCTGTGACCCACCAGATTCTGTGACCTAAATAAGCCACTTGATTCCCTCTGCAAACGTTTCTGCTGCACTTTATAGACAGACTTGTGTGTGACAGCAGCTGCTCCTGAAAACCGTCTATTCAAAGCATCCGAAATGTGTCACACATGTGTCTAAAAACTGGACTCAAGGCTCGTTTATTTATAAAGCACAGAGAGAGTTAACAACAGAGACCAGCATGAAGAAGAAGCAGGCGTTAAAACACAACATATATATATAATACAATTTAAGATGAAGAAAGATGTAAGACATGAAAATATAAAAAGTATGTTTCTGAATCACCTGAGAACACCTTCCCAAACATCAGTCATGTCTACATGTTGTAGTAACAGCAGAGTCTGCACAGCACAGGTGTGTCTGTAAACACTGAGTCCTCACCTGTCAACACTCGCTGGTCATTTTCATAATGAGTCTTGTAGCTGTTACCTCAGAGCGTCTTCATTAACACCCCCCGTCACGCTCTGTGTGCTCCTATTGAAGGATTTTAACTTCCTGACACGTGTAGTCTCAGGTGTGTGTCAGGTGTTGTTGTTGAGTGGCAGAATCAGGACGTTAGCTGCTCTTTATGTTCACTGTAGTTGATTCAGTGACAGCAGCAGGTACCAGCGTTACTTCATCAATACCTGCACTGGATTAAATTAGCCCCTTTCACCTGCGGTACCCAAGAGGCAGGTAAACATGACCTCACACACGTGAGGATTGTCTCGTTGGGTCAATAAATCTTAGTTTTTGGAAAGCTAAAATACTCTCACGGCCAAATTCCATCAGATCTGATCGGTTTCTATTCTAGTCTATGTGTTAACTTCCACTGGATCCGCTCTGTTGGGTTCCGGTGCTCATTTCCTCTCCTTTCCTTCCCTTAGCGATCATTTCCTCTCCTTTCCTTCCCTTAGCGATCATTTCCTCTCCTTTCATTCCCTTAGCGATCATTTCCTCTCCTTTCCTTTCCTCAGCTTTCTTTTCCTTGGCTTTCCTTTCTTAGCGCCCGTTTCTTCTCCTTTCCTTCCCTTAACGATCATTTCCTTTCCTTCCCTTAACGATCATTTCCTTTCCTCAGCTTTATTTTCCTCTCCTTTCCTTTCCTTAGCGATCATTTCCTTTCCTCAGCTTTCTTTTCCTCTCCTTTCCTTCCCTTAGCGATCATTTCCTTTCCTTTCCTGAGCTCTCTTTTCCTTGGATTTCCTTTCTTAGCTCTTATTTCCTCTCCTTTCCTTCTCATTTCCTTTCCTCAGCTTTCTTTTCCTTGGCTTTCCTTTCCTTAGTGCTCATTTCCTTTCCTTTCCTTCCCTTTGTGATCATTTCCTTTCCTTACCTTAGCTATCATTTCCTTTCCTCAGCTTTCCTTCCCTTAGCTTCTTTTTCCTCTCCTTCCCTTGGCTCATCTTTCCTTCCCTTACGGCCAAATTCCACCAGATCTGATGGGTTTCTATTCTAGTCGATGTGTTAACTTCCACTGGATCCGCTCCTTCCAAGGATCTGGTGGAAGTCCCAGGTTAGGTTCCGACTGTAGATCAGGTCTCTTCGCCTCTTTGCTCTTCTCTGACTCTGTGTATTTATCCCTCTTGATGAAACCTACCGGCGTGTTTACAGGTGAGGTCACCTGTCAGCTGGGGTTCAGACTCTCTGCAGGGTCCTGGCTCATGTGCGACCCATCACCGTGACAGCTTCTGATTAATCAGACGTTCTTTCATCAACACGACTCAAGAAGAGGAACAAAGAGGAGTCAGAGACCTCGTGGAAGGATCAATACATCGATTCAGAATCAGTGAAATGGTCTGAAATGAGACATCCTCCACGTTGGTGTTTGATTGCGCTCCGTCCGTGGGTGGAGGAGGTGTCTCATGCGTGACAGACGATTAGCAGCACGCCGTTTGTTTGTGACAGTAAACACCAGGCAGCTGGGTCCGTGTCTTCAGCTCTGAACACTGAAGGAGACCAAAGAGGAAGAGCTGGTTATGACTTCACCCTGAATCTGCACACTCACGTCTGAACTGTCAGAGATAGTTTGTCTTACATCACGGCAGGTCGGTGCGTTATCGCCGCCCTGAACACGATGAAGGAGGTTCCTGAAGGTGGCGTCGAAGTTTGAGGAGGCAGATTCTAAACCAGGTCACAGAACTTGTTCCTGCTCTGATTAAAGATGCAAAGATCTGAAATTATTCAACATTTATTCAACCACACATGGAAATTAAAGAGAGGCTGCACATCGAATCAGATCTCACAGAGAAGAACTGAGTCTACATTTATATTTGGTTTCATTTACAGTGTCACCCTCTGTAAGTACTGTGAAGGCACAGATTGAAAGAAGACTCATAAGGATGCAGAAAACAAACAGACATAAAGACTGGAAGCATCTGAGCAGTGGGAATAAGATCATTTGTTCATGAACACTTGATGCCTTCCTCTTTATTTTGCAGCAGCAGATTAGAGGTGATCACATGTAACGCTGCAGCAAACTGAAAGAGGACCGAGCTCATCCCTCAGCTCGGGTCAGGGTCCTCGGAGAGAGGAGAAGCTGCCTCTGTGGGACTGAGAGGCTTCATTCAGCCGGAGCTGTCGCTGCCACAGTGAAATGAAGGTTTAATGTTTGAGCGTTATCTAACCGAGTGGGAGGGAGGGAGCTCGTGTGGACCGAAGCAGAGGCAGGAAATACAATCTTTATTTGATCATGAGATAGAAGTCAGTAATTTAACAGTAAAGTGTGAAACAACAGGCTTTGTTAAGAGACTGAGGGACGGCTGTCTCTTATTCAGATCTGTGTTAGACGATAGATTCACTCTGCGTCCTCATCAACTCTTTTAGGATGAAGACTTTCCTCCTCTGAGACAAAGTGTTCACATTTAATCAGAGTTACAGTTTGAGTTTCACTGAGTTGAACTCTTATCAAACTGAAACCTGTGTGAAGGTGAAATCTTAAGCTAGAGGAGGGGCAGTGGAGCACAAATGTCATGTCTCAGAGGACTGGGCGTCACGGTTTGGTGTTTTTATTTCTACGTTAGCAGAGATCTGTGAACGGCTCACCGTAAAGTCTTCTCAAGATATCCAGAGACGGACGTGAGACGCTCTGCTCGCGCTCAAGTGCTCTTGTCTGTTAGCATGTACGCCAAAGTGAAGGCCGAGGCTGTGACGCAGCCAACACGCCTCCAGTTTGAAGAGACTGTAACCCGGGACTTCCACCAGATCCACTGCAGTCCGGCTCCTACTCTCTGGTCCGTCAACATCCAGGACCTCCGGACAGCTGGAGTCATGTGACCGAGGTTTCCCCTTCTGTAATCCCTGAATCAAGGATTCTCCTCCTCCTCCTCCTCTCCTCATCCATGTTGTCTTTCTGGTCCTCTGAAAACCTCTGACCTGTTGACTCCAGGCCTGGCTCCGCTCATCATGACTTTGGTTTGTTGTTGTAGTTAAGTGAAATACGATCTGGTGATAACACAGAGTGTTTTATTCTGAAAATTAACCGCCTGACTTCCTGTCCCGCTCCATCTGCTCTGTTGAGATTGATGCGTCGTGCTCCTGGCATCAGGGAACAATAGAAGTCTTGTGGATCTGATCCGGAGGACTCTGACCTGCTGGATCAGAGACGCATCTGGAGCAGATCCAGTGGAAGTTAACACACTGAGTAGAATAGAAACCTATCAGAAGGATCTGGTGGAGTTTGGCCGTAACGCTGCAGAAAACAAACATTTGAAATCTTCATATCAGCGTCCATTGATTCTGAAAACAAAGTAAAACCTTGTCTTGTGTCACACATCCAGATCTCACCTCCTCCTCACACGCTCAGTCACGCCGCTCTCTCTTAAACTGAACCATTAAACCAGGAAACAAACACTTTAATGACACGTTGAACAACTCAAAGTTACAGTTGGTTCTGAACGCGCCGTCTCTCTCAGTATTCCCTCGTGGCATTTTATGACCCTCCATGACTCTCTGCAGCTGTAGCTTCCAGAATAAAGCATCTCCCTGTGTCGGTGTTGTTTCAGTGTGTAGTTAGAGCAGCAGGTTGTTGTGTTATTAAGTTGTGTAATGTTGTGTGTTTGTGTGAACGAGCAGCGGTGTATGATTGGCTCACTGTGTTAGGGAGGCTTAGGAGTGTAAAGCTGCAGGAGAGCGTCACATCATTAAACCTGCCTCCCTAAAGACAGCTGGTCAATCAGGAAGTTATCACACACACACACACACACACACACACGCACACACACGCACACACACGCACACACACGCACACACATGCACACACATGCACACACATGCACACACATGAACACACATGCACAATATTCTCTGGCCTTGCACACTTTTAAATCTTAATGAAATAGTTTGAATGATTGTGAACAGTGTTTAGATACTTGTGAAGATGTTTCAGTTTTGCAGCATAAATAAAATGTTTTTGATATTCAAAGTGAAATTTAAAATCCTCCTCTCAGACAGGCTGAACAGAAGATGCTCTCTAGCTGCAGCCTCTCATTGAGTCCATTTAATTATCCCATTATCTGTCTGTTATCTTTGCAACGACAGTAAACGTCTGCAGAGAGTAAAAATAATAAAGTGCACCTCACATTTCTGTAGATCTGCAGGTCCTGCCTGCTCATGAAAGAAAAGAATACTTTTACTTTTAGATGAATAAAACCTGCAAGAGTTTGGGGTAATAATGAAACATCTGCAGCACAGAAATATTAGATTTAAAGGGATAGTTTAAACGGTTAAACCCAGCGTTAATCGGTTTCATATCGTGGGTTCAGAGCTGAATGATGCAAACTGTAAATATTCTGCGTGTTTATGTTTGCAGTCGTTTCTTCTTTGCAGAAATGACAGAAACATACAGGAGTGTACTTTCTTTAACCTCAGTGCTGCTTGTTTCTGTATTCAGTGATATAAAGTTGGATGATGTGAGGTCTCAGTCTGTTCGTTGGACAGTAAACCATCAGAGCAGACATCTGTTTGTGGTCCTGGATGCTTGGATGGACATGTTTCCTCATTTTCTGTCATTTATTCCCCATCAGAGCCATAAATTGATTACATTCTGCTGGATTAAATTTTCTGTCGATGGTCTGATCAGTCGGCTCATTAACGGTCCGGCTGATGGACCTCCATCATCATTGATGCCTTTTTCTGAGAAGCACTGCAGCAGCGCTCTGCATCCTGTTCAACCTGGTCAATGGGCTGTGTGTCAGTGTGTGTGTGTGTGTGTGTGTGTGTGTCAGTGTGTGTGTGCATCGTGTATGTGTGTGTGTGTGTGTGTATTTGGCTTAGTTACCGTTGGTAATCGAATCAGGCCGTCCCTCTGCGTCGCCCGGCATGTGTAATGATTCTGTCCTCATCCATCATTGATGGAGCTGGACCTGAGGATGGAGCAGGCTCAGGGGCCTCTTTGGGCCCTAGGTTGGAGCTCTGCCATGGGCTCTAGTCCTTTTCTTCAGATAAGAAAGAAGTGACCTGACGACAGGTTCTTATCAGCCTCCTGGTGGGATGAGTTAACATTAAACTGAAGATATTCATTCAGGGTCCAGCTCAAACCTGATCCTCTTATTTGTTTGAAGGTAGCGTTAGACCAGGTGAACAGGACTTCTACTTCTGTCCTCATCCAGCTCTCCTTTGTCTCTGACGTTGACTCACTTTTAAACATAAACGATTCAAATATCTTTGAACATCGTGTCCGTTATCTCTCGTGGTTTCAGGGACTTTGTAGAGATCAGCAGGACAGGATGTTGCTCTACTTTCCCCTCTCAGAGATGGTTGGGGTCCAGTAGCTCCTCAGGCTTCTGGGCCCGCTAACTTTCATTATATCCCCACGACCAAGACCAGCCTGAGACCACACTGAGGTTTTTACCACAGTGTCAACAGGCAGAGGGGGAATGAGACGGACTACTTTCTGTGGAGTGATTTGATGTGACGTGTGATTAAGTCGTTCCTGGTGTCACTTCAGCGTTCTAGAATGAATCAGTGTTCTATTTGGCTTTGATGAATTGGAACATTCCGTTCTAGTCTCCTTTGATTTGTTCCATTCTAGTCTCCTTTGATTTGTTCCATTCCGTTCCATTCTAGTCTCCTTTGATTTGTTCCATTCCGTTCCATTCTAGTCTCCTTTGATTTGTTCCATTCTAGTCTCCTTTGATTTGTTCCATTCTAGTCTCCTTTGATTTGTTCCATTCCGTTCCATTCTAGTCTCCTTTGATTTGTTCCATTCTGTTCCATTCTAGTCTCCTTTGATTTGTTCCATTCTAGTCTCCTTTGATGTGTTCCATTCTAGTCTCCTTTGATTTGGTCCATTCTAGTCTCCTTTGATTTGGTCCATTCTAGTCTCCTTTGATGTGTTCCATTCTAGTCTCCTTTGATTTGGTCCATACTAGTCTCCTTTGATTTGGTCCATTCTAGTCTCCTTTGATTTGTTCCATTCTAGTCTCCTTTGATGTGGTCCATTCTAGTCTCCTTTGATTTGGTCCATTCTAGTCTCCTTTGATTTGGTCCATTCTAGTCTCCTTTGATTTGTTCCATTCTAGTCTCCATTGATGTGTTCCATTCTAGTCTCCTTTGATGTGTTCCATTCTAGTCTCCTTTGATGTGTTCCATTCTAGTCTCCTTTGATTTGTTCCATTCTAGTCTCCTTTGATTTGTTCCATTCTAGTCTCCTTTGATGTGTTCCATTCTAGTCTCCTTTGATTTGGTCCATTCTAGTCTCCTTTGATTTGGTCCATTCTAGTCTCCTTTGATGTGTTCCATTCTAGTCTCCTTTGATTTGGTCCATTCTAGTCTCCATTGATGTGTTCCATTCTAGTCTCCTTTGATGTGTTCCATTCTAGTCTCCTTTGATGTGTTCCATTCTAGTCTCCTTTGATTTGTTCCATTCTAGTCTCCTTTGATTTGTTCCATTCTAGTCTCCTTTGATGTGTTCCATTCTAGTCTCCTTTGATTTGGTCCATTCTAGTCTCCTTTGATTTGGTCCATTCTAGTCTCCTTTGATGTGTTCCATTCTAGTCTCCTTTGATTTGGTCCATTCTAGTCTCCTTTGATTTGGTCCATTCTAGTCTCCTTTGATTTGTTCCATTCTAGTCTCCTTTGATGTGTTCCATTCTAGTCTCCTTTGATTTGTTCCATTCTAGTCTCCTTTGATTTGGTCCATTCTAGTCTCCTTTGATTTGGTCCATTCTAGTCTCCTTTGATGTGTTCCATTCTAGTCTCCTTTGATTTGGTCCATTCTAGTCTCCTTTGATTTGGTCCATTCTAGTCTCCTTTGATGTGTTCCATTCTAGTCTCCTTTGATGTGTTCCATTCTAGTCTCCTTTGATGTGTTCCATTCTAGTCTCCTTTGATTTGTTCCATTCTAGTCTCCATTCCGTTCCGTTCTGTTCTTCCGTTTTTCCACAGTGTCAACAGGTAGAAGTTGAATGTGTCAGACTTCTTTCTGATGGATTGATTTGATATGATGTGTGTGAGTTTGTTCCTGGCACCACTTTTTAAAATGAATAAGCATCGTTCTGGAGTTTTGGCCAATCAGAATCAAGCATTCGGCACGGCCAGGTAACAAACAGCGGTGTGTCGTCTACGTACGATGTTGATAATCCTCTCGAAGGCTTCAGTCTGCGATGGTTTGACTCTGTTTCCTTCCATCAGATCAGGAAGCTCATTAAATTCCAAATTACAAACTTTATTCAGATTCAAGCCACAAAAACATCTAGCATAGTTTCTGTAATTAATTTAACGTTATTACTTTGCTCTGTATTATTTGATTACTGTTTTATTTCTTTGTCAGAGGCAGCAATAATCCCACATTAAAATCTCCACAGAAGGTTCATGTGGTTTAATGATGAAGTAAAGTTATCTAATGTTTAATAATGGAGATAATCCTGACCCCATGATTATTCCTCAGACTCTACTCCTACCTTTAAAACCTCTGATCCACACACAGTCCTCAGGTGGGATCAGTGTCACCTCACACACCTCATCCACACACACATGTACAGAAAGGATCCTTTAAACACACACACACACACACACACACACACACACACACACACACACACACACACACACACACACACACACACACACAGTGTCCCGGCCCAGTGGTCTAGTTTAGAGAGTGAAACCAAACCAGGTCGCTCACATTCAGCCAATCGTGCGAGGGCTCGTGAACTGGTTCATCACCCGCTCAGTTTGTCACCAGCAGAGGAAACTTGACACACACACACACACACACACACACACACACACACACACACACACACACACACACACACACACACACACACACACACACACACACACACACACGGAGCTGATCAGGCGAGATTATTAAGAAGCAGAGCGCCCTTTCTGAGGGGAAGGAAACTAAACCAGAAGTGTAAAATGAAGTGAGGCGGAGCGCTGGAGGAAGTGGTATTCAAATTAAGAACAACAGAAGCTCTGTCAGAGGGAAGAGAGAAACTTCTTCATACAGACTGAGAACATAAAGAAAACACTCAGTGTTTTAATGCCCCACATATTCCAGTATTTAACACCTCTCTGGACTTATCTGGCTCTTGAACTTTGTCCCTGCGGGCCTCCGTAGCGTCTGTGGCCTGCAGCCAGGCAAATATAAGCAAAGCAGAGAGAGACGCACAGAGCACTGCTTTGTTTCTGTTTCTGCTCTCTGGACGGACAGACAGCAAACATCAGCAGGACCGGTGTCCCTGTGTCCCTGTGTCTCTGTGTCTCTGTGTCTCTGTGAGGTAAACATTAGAGCTGCTGCAGACAAACACAGTTCAACAAACATCAACACAAACATCAACACAAACATCAACACAAACATCAACACAAACATCAACACAAACATCAACACAAACATCAACACAAACATCAACACAAACATCAACACAAACATCAACACAAACATCAACACACACAACACGCCGGACGACAAAGTCAGCTCGTATATATGGCTGGAAACAGACAATGCGATAATACTTTACAGAGTCATGCAGGAGAATCTGAAGGAGTTAGTTCAGATGTTTTATTTTGCATGAACTTAGTTTAAGAAGTTTTTTGGCATCATTTGACAGAGTGGTTGAACACTTGAAGAGTTCATTTGGAAAAACAGATATCTCAGATTTTATACATTTTCAAAAAACATATTTCCTTTTAATATACATTTTTAATAAAGTTACATTTTTAATAAAGTTACATTTTTAATAAAGTTACATTTTTAAGATACCACTAATTAATAATGTCATTTTGTCTTAGTAAAGGCCACCCAACTTCAATTGATTGATAATACCTGAAGCTAGTAATAGAAAAAATGTTTTTTGAAACATTTAAAAAAAAATGTAAAAGTGAGTTATCAGTTTTTGCAAATGAACTCTTCACTTATAATTAACAGTGTCATATAACAATAACAATAAGACAATACAATCCTTTAATAATAATAAAAATATATAAATAAATGAATGAATACAATTTAAAAAGTAAATAATAAACAAATTTAATGATAAAAATAATTTAGATTATTATTATAATCACAAAAATAAGTAAAGCCACAAGCGGCGATGAACGGGCCCTCGCACACCTGCAGCCGCCGCCTACGCGAGCCACCGCCACACGTAAACCGCCGCCTGATACATGCCACCACATGATGTGAAAGCAAGATCTGAGAGTATACACTGCCTGTGTCCTTTGGGTGGTGCTAAGGTTCCAAGTTTTTGGCAGATTGCCAAGAAAACCTCCAAACATCAGAGTCTGACACGCCCACAATTTTCGTCTGAACGGAATGCCTTTACTTTGTATTAATCGTCAACGTGTTTACTACAGAATGTGCCGAGTTTGGACTGAATCAGAGAAAAGCTCTAGGAGAAATTAGCAAAAGTATGCACCCTTGCTTGGACTCATTTTGGCCCCATTTTTCGTGTTCAAAGCTAGGTGGCGCTCTTCCTGTTGAGTTTCGGATATGGGTGCAAGAGACTTTATTTTGCATCCTGATGCCATGAATATGCGTAGAACTTTTCATGCATGTAGCTCAAAAAAACTCTATGCGTAGGGTGTTTTTTTTTACCTCTAGGGGGCGCTACTGAGAATTTTTCTGCAAGACCTATAATAACTTGCAATTCTCACCAGACCCGATGAGTGTGCAAAAATATCTGTGCTTTCATTCACGTTCAGGGGTCCAAGAATGCACTTTAAGTGGCGGAGGAAAGAACAATCCTTAGGGTTACAATAGGGCCTTCGCCACCAGCGGTGCTAGGGCCCTAATTAAAACTTTGTTTTCAACAATATATTTATTGTTTTATGTGACAAGACAAATACTAATGGTACAATTGACATAAAATATACATTATACCAACAACTTAATGCCTCCAAATAACTAAATGAAAATGAGTAAAATACACTAGAATAATACAGGAATAATAAAAAAGGTAAAAAGTAATAGTAGTAATGAAATGGAATAAGTAAACACACAACACAGCACCATTTTTCAATTAATTCGCTTCGTAACGTCCGAGAAGCCTCCTCGCTAACAGCTACGTTGTTCCCGCCTGTCAGTCAAGTAGGCCACGCCCCTAATAATTCGTCAAAACTTGTAACTTAAAAACTGAGGAGTGATAAAAGAATCTGACCCCGTACGGTGTGTGCTGATAGAGAGATGAGCTGTTCAGAACTGGAACCATGTTTATCTCTGCTGTACAGATCGGCTCTCTGAATGGGTGTGTATGTGGTTTCCGGTACTTCTGGACCCAGCCTCTAGTGGCCACTGAAGGAACTGCAGTTTTTAACACTTCTCCATCGTCTTCATTCCTCGATGGTTGCTGCTTGCTCAGATAATCTGCAGACAGTCATTTCGTATGCTGTTCTTTGTTTCTGTCTTTTTAGGGTTTCCTTTCTCTCGTCTCTCTTGCTCTCCACAATCCTGTTTTCCTGCACAGAAGCAAAGCTCGCTCAAACATGACTAATCAGGGCTACTTAGACAGCAGAGACCGGAATACCTCGCAAACAGATTCTGCATTAATTTTCAGACATCTGTTAATAAAGATTATGTAAGCCCTAACCCTTTTATTCCTTCGGAGGCTGCAAGCGGAGGCGTCCTCCATCTTTTGCTGGCATTATACAATTGAAAAGAAAGCAAATTGCTCCTTTTAGGTCCCTACTGTTGCAGGTTGCATCTCATTTAAAGCTATTAATCACAAACAGTCTTAGATGCTTCATTTTTATTCTTTTGTGCATCAAATTGATTCATAATTCGATTAAAAAGAGATGCTAATCTCTTCTTTGAAGTCCTTTTCTCTAACTCATATTTCAAAGTTATTACAAATGCATGATTTTAAATCCTTAATTTGAGTGTGGACAGCTCTGCCTCCTGCACATACACCAACACAGGCTGTTAATCTGTCTGTACGTCCACCATGATCACTTCTGCAGGTCTGTCTTTAACCACAGAACAGGCTCCTGCTGTCGTGGTTTTGGAGGTTGGTCCTGCTCAGACTCAGAGTTTCCTCCTCTACATGTTCCAAGTGTGAGCGCTCAGGATCTCCTGACTCCTCAGCCTGTAGCCCGCTCTCCCTCCCCGTGAGCTGAAGGTGTTTTCCACACATTAAGCCGTTCGGTATGTCCTCCAGAGGCTGCTTTGTGCTGCCAAAACTGTTCTCCTTTGTCTGCAGGTCGAGCCTCGACATGCCGTCATCGTCTTCTGGAGAATTCTGATCTGACTGAGAGATATGAAAACAGCAGTGAGAGTTCAGCAGAGCTCTGAAGACTTCACCTGAAGAGGTGTAGAGTCAGAGATCAGAGGGGGAAGAGTTTAGATCCATATGAACTGATGCCAGCTGTCTCACACGCACACATTCAACTCAACGCACAACTCCTATTTATTTATATAGCAGCTTCATGCATTCAAGCATGCAGCGCAAAGAGCTTCACACAAGAACAGACAGAAACAACAACAGGTTAAATGATACAAGGCTACCACCAGAGAGAGGAAGGTGATATTAAATACTGGAAAATAAAAAATAATCAATTAAACAAATTCAAATAATTACTAGAAAAAATAATTTAGAAAATAAGAAGATAAAATAAATGAAAATACAATTAAATAAAATCAAATAATTACCATAAAAATAAAATTAAATAATAAAAAATGAAGATAAAATAATAAGATTTAGAAATATTTATTTTAAAAAAAGGAGATAGAATACAAATAAAATTAATACAAATATCAATCCATTAAATAAAATCAAATAATTACATAAGAATCAAATAATTAATAATTAAAATAAAATAATAATAAAATATATAAATATTTATTTTTAAAAAGGAGATAAAATACAAATAAGATAAATAAAAATAAAATCAATCCATTGAATAAAATCAAATTAATACCAGAAAAATAAAATAAGATAAAATAAATTAATTAATAACTCAGTTAAATAAAATAAAATACAATTAATAAAAAAGAAGATAAAATAGAAATGAAATAAATAAATACTGATGCCAAAACAATGTTCATAAAAGTAATAATGCAGTCCAGCATTATTAAATGGATTAATTTCCATTTAATGGAATCCTATTATTAGTTAAAGCCAGACTAAAAAGGTTAATCTTAATTCAACTTTTAAAAACACTCAGAGAGCTCAATGTTTTAACGTCCAGGGGCAGAGAGTTTAACATTCATCCTAACTGAAGTCTGCAGAGAGCAAAGAAACACTCTGATTCTCTGTTAGCAGAGGAGAAATGTTAATTCACTCAACACCAATCTGCTCCTCATTACCTAATCACTTGTTTGGTCTGTTACACTTTAAAAAGTCACATCAACAGAATCTAACCACGCAGAAAGTTTAAACCTGAGACCGATAATCCTTACTGCTGAAAACAAACTTTAACTTCTGGAAGTTTTCTGTGACGGTCGCAGAAAACAGAAAACAGAACAGACATCATGAAGGAGGAGAAGCTGCAGAGACTTCTCTCAGCCAAGGACCAATAAGAGTTCAGCTTTAAGAGATTTTCAGGTCGTATCTTTGAGCTCAGATCATCTTTGTTTAACTCTATCTGCATGTTGTGATCAGATATTCATGGTTCTATCTGACCTGTCGGCAGATAACGCGGCGTGCTCTGCTGTCCGGTGGTTTTGCATAAACTGGGCTCTGACAGGCGAGCACACAAACTGCTGATTCAGAGAGGAGGAGGGTTTTACTTGGCAGAAGTCACTTGTTGGACAAACTCTGAATTGTTTTCACGGTTGAGTGTGAAATAAAAAAAGTGTGCAGAGTGGGAGTATCACACCCGCTCTGAGAGAGAGATCAACAACACCCAGTTAAAGATAACTGAACTCTGCTTTTTGCAGGCGGACGGCAGAATTTGTCTTTGACTTGTGTGTGCAAATACACGCCGTAATAACACGAGGGAACACATTTACACAAGGGGACGAGTTTCAGGCCGATCAACACGCTTAAAACAACATCACCCTGATAAGAACAGACGAGATACAGACACATGAGCAGGGCGTGTTTCAGACACAGAGAGCAGAGAGAGGAGGCAGGCTGACTGAGGTACAGAGACAGGAGAGACCACTTCTATGAATACTTACTCACACAGGAGACTCTGTGTCCTGAAGGCAGGAACTCAAAGTTTAGAAATCGTTCAGTGACACTTCAGGAACACATCAAACTTTATTTAACAGATCCTTGTTCACATGATCCAGTTTTAACTGATTAAAAAGGCTCTCTGTAGTGTGAGGTGTAACTATTAGGTCGTTCAGATTCGGCATATATGAAGCATTTAAAGTTACGCCAAGAAAGCGACTTGCTCCGTGACCTCCTGCATGCCGATGTTGTTGTTTTGCTTTTGAATTGAAATTTAAAGTCCGACTCCACAGTCATGATTATTCACATTTTATTTAACACAGGATCTCAGAGTCTGCAGAGTGAGTGAGTCTACCTCCAGCAGAGCTAGCTCCATCTGCAGGTCAGCGTCCTCAGGCCTGTGCTGGTTCCTCATGTCTCAGTTTAACCAGACACAGCCTACATACAACTTTATCTCCATTTACTACATCAACATACTGACAAACCACGCCCACTACCTGATGACATCATCACCTCTGCTCCTTTACATCCAGGTAGTAGAGCTGCAGAGCGTCATGGCAGCAGAGACACAGCTCCAGCTAGTGGAGGGAGGCTGAACTACAGTGAGGACACAACATGTGACGGCATTTAATGCATCCAATAATAATCATTACTATAGTTATTAACTTGTGTTAGCTTTAAGCGTATTTTATACAGATTCCGGGGTTCTTGATCGTACATAGGAGCAGCCGGTTTCTCTTCAGGGTAAGGTTCTCTGGTGGAACAGGAGAGTCAGATAAATCTCTGTGTGCCTGCAGAGTCTCAGGTGGACTCTCTTTAAACTTCTGTTGGTCAGACAGAGGAAGACTCCTGAAGTTTGGGCTGAGATCAGTCCAATGTGAAAATAGTTGTTGGCTGCCGCCCTGATCCGCTGGTTCCCTTCTGTGGTTGTGTTTAGAGGGGGAACTTTCAGAACCAGGATCTGGACTTTGTGCATCATTTAAAAAGTGTCTTCTCACAGTTTCACAGTCTGACCCGTGTCTCTCTCTCTCTCTCTCCTCTCTCTGTGTTTGTAGCGGTGCCATATCCTCCCGGCAACCGCCTGACCATCAAAGACCTGTACGTAGATGGGAGGCCCAGCGTGGAGCACCTGAAGGCCCACCTGGTGAAGGAGGGTCGTCTGGAGGAGGAGGCGGCTCTGAGGATCATCAACGAGGGAGCCAGCATCCTCCGCCAGGAGAAATGCATGCTGGAGGTGGAGGCTCCCATCACAGGTAAACCCCCAGACTCACCTCCGTCTCCGTGGAGAAGGAGGAGGAGGAGGAGGAGGGAGGAGGAGGGAGGAGGAGGAGGAGGGAGGAGGGAGGAGGAGGAGGAGGAGGAGGAGGAGGAGGAGGGAGGAGGAGGGAGGAGGAGGGAGGAGGAGGAGGAGGGATGAGAAGGGAAGGGAGGAGGAGGAGGAGGAGGAGGAGGAGGAGGAGGAGGAGGAGGGAGGAGGGAGGAAGAGGGAGCAGAGAGACAAAGACGGAGCGTGTGCTGCGGGCTATTTCTACAGCTGCCCTCTCTGACATGTGGCTTAGCTTAGGCATCCACCCCTCCACCCTCGTGCCCTCGGACTATTCCTGTCCCCTCCTGCTCTCCTTCTTCACACTTATTGTTCCCATTTTCTGCCGTTTGTCTCCGTTTGTGTCTCTCTCTGCTCCGTCTGTTCTTCAGATTTCTCAGGGCTCCACGGTTTATAGCTTCTGTTTATGAATCCAGTGAAAACATTAAAGTTAATTATTATTTTATTGAGCGATGTCGCGATCAGTAGATCCAAAAAGTAAGTCACTATAAAGGAAAGTTTTCTTCTTCTTTGAGGATTCAAAAAAGAGCAAACACTTGAGTTATCTCTTAAACAAGAACACCAAATATTGAATTTTAAAGACTTCATCTTGTCGACCAAATCCTCAATCAGTGAAGACAGAAGTTGTTGAATTATTACATATTAAGATAATTATCTGCAGGTCCATAGAGGAGCTCTTTAAAGGTGACATATCATGCAAAATTGACTTTCTAATGGTTCTTTACCTGAAATATGTGTCCCTGGCATGTCTACAAACCCCCCGAGAATGAAAAAAATCCATTCTGCCCCTGTTCTGATTTCTCCACCTTTCTATAAATGTGTGTGAAACGAGCCGTTTCAGACTTCCGTGTTTTTGTGACGCAACAACAATATCCGGTCTGTCACGGAGTCAGAGCTCGGAGCTTGTTCAGCCCATAGACTGTATAAAATAATACTGAATCCCTCCTCCGTTTTTCATTACCTGCACACATGTGTGCTAACAAGGAGCTTAGGAGGGAGGCATGCTAGTTGTAGGCTGTCTTAATAAACACAAAGGTCGGTTTTACTCCCCACGTCTGCAGATTTGAAGATCTAGTGGATGATTTTTATTTATCATGGATAAGTGCTAGCGCTAGTTAGCATAGCTACATAGCTACATGTCGTAACTGTAGCTGTGTACCAAGACACACGTCGACATACTGACAAATAAAACAAGAAACACAGAATCTGTGACCAATCCTTCAGAAAGGTCCTGCTGCCTTTCTGGCAGAGGTCGGTTTTACTCCCCACGTCTGCAGATTTGAAGATCTAGTGGATGATTTTTATTTATCATGGATAAGTGCTAGCGCTAATTGGCATAGCCACATAGCTACATGTTCATAGCTGTGTAGCTGTAGCTGTAGCTGTGTACCAAGACACACGTCGACATACTGACAAATAAAACAACAAGAAACACTAAATCTGTGACCAATCCTTCATAAAAGGTCCTGCTGCCTTTCTGGCAGAGGTCGGTTTTACTCCCCACGTCTGCAGATTTGAAGATCTAGTGGATGATTTTTATTTATCATGGATAAGTGCTAGCGCTAGTTAGCATAGCCACATAGCTACATGTTCGTAGCTGTGTACCAAGACACACGTCTACATACCATAGACTGTAACTACATACTGATAAATAAAACAACAAGAAACACTAAATCTATGACCAATCGTTCAGAAAGGTCCTGCTACAGGCGCCTCTCCGTCAGGATCAGATTCAGAGGGTTGAAGTAACGTGATCTCTGAGCAGCCGTGTATATTCAGCCAACATGTAAACATTAGATCAACGTGCTGGAGAGCCGAGGCACATCCACTTCCGGAGGGGGCGTGGTCAGAGAGAAAACAGAGTGTCCTGATGAGGAATGAAGAAGAGGACTTTTCAGGCATGCCAAAATCTGATTTCAAAGTATTTTTTTGAGTATAAACTTTAAAGACATGTTTTGGGGACCTCTTAGACCAATATATATTGATGAAAAAAGCATGATATGTCCCCTTTAAGTTAAGTTTCAGCCTCTGAAGGTTGAAGACTCCCCCGCTTCATGCTCTCTTAAAATACTGAATTATATGTTTAATGTTGTTTTTGGACAGAATCAGACGTTGAAGTGTTTCAGCATGTTTTTGAGTTAACCATGCGTATCATTATTTTAGGTTTATGAGACCAACATCTATAAAACGTCCAAAGACGTCGTATCTCTGAGGTTAAACCTCACAGAGCTCTTCAGTTTCCACTTTGGTTCCTGGTCAGAGACGACCTGGAGTCAACTCACAGTTTGTTCTAAGTTACTTTACTGCTCCATTAAACACGGAGCGACGCAGGAACAGGATATAACTTCTATAAATGACCTCTCAGTGATCTTCACCAGGTTAACCTCTCTCAGGAACAAACAGACCCAGTGATTAAACACTAATCACAAACATTTACAGTCAGAAAGATGTGGATCACTGAAACGATAAACATGACGATCAGTTGAAACACAGCTGTTAGGAAGAGTTGAATGTTGAAGGTCTGCCATCAAACCTTAGACTAGTTCTCCTGTCCCGACCCCAGAGAGAGAAATAAAACCTCCCTGACTGAAGATCTCTGAAGATCTCTGACTGAAGATCTCTGAAGATCTCTGACTGAAGATCTCTGACTGAAGATCTCTGACTGAAGATCTCTGAAGATCTCTGACTGAAGATCTCTGACTGAAGATCTCTGAAGATCCCTGACTGAAGATCTCTGACTGAAGATCCCTGACTGAAGATCTCTGACTGAAGATCTCTGAAGATCTCTGACTGAAGATCTCTGACTGAAGATCCCTGACTGAAGATCTCTGACTGAAGATCTCTGACTGAAGATCTCTGAAGATCTCTGACTGAAGATCTCTGACTGAAGATCTCTGACTGAAGATCTCTGAAGATCTCTGAAGATCTCTGAAGATCCCTGACTGAAGATCTCTGACTGAAGATCTCTGACTGAAGATCTCTGAAGATCTCTGACTGAAGATCTCTGACTGAAGATCTCTGACTGAAGATCTCTGACTGAAGATCTCTTACTGAAGATCTCTGACTGAAGATCTCTGACTGAAGATCTCTGAAGATCTCTGACTGAAGATCTCTGAAGTCCTCCATCAGGTCAGATCCTGAAGTTAAGGATGTGTGAGCACAGAGAAAGTAGAGGTTTGAAATTATTTAGATGAGCTGACGGCCGCCTGATAAATCTTTCAGTTCGACTGGTACGAGAGAGTGAAGATGAGGATTGTTGTTATCAAGAAGAACAAACCTCTGAGTTCAATTGAAATCTAGATTTAGGAACCCTGAGTTGATTCTTGAATATGTGTTGTCTCTCTTTGTCTCCTAAAACATGAAATCATCTGTTCGTCTTTCTTTAAATGTAAACGTTTTCAGCTTCTCTTTCCTGGACCGTGAATCCTTTCCTTGTTTCCTTGTTTCCTTGTTTCCTTGTTTCCTTGTTTCCAAACAATGACTCTTGTTTGAGAACTCGTCCGGTTGGTCTTCAGGAAAGAGAAGCTGAATCTGATGAAATCTACATGCTGCAGCAGCTTCCTGACATCTGTCCTTTGTGTGTTCAGTGTGTGGAGACGTCCACGGACAGTTCTTTGACCTGATGAAGCTCTTCGAGGTGGGCGGGTCCCCCAGCAGCACCCGCTACCTGTTCCTGGGCGACTACGTGGACCGGGGGTACTTCAGCATCGAGGTATGAGCCCGCCTCCTCCCTCCTCCCTCCTCACATGTTTGTGTTTCTGACATTTGGAGCGAGGCTTAGCGCTGCGTCTTTAAATAGTCGTAGGAAATGAAAGACACACTGTCTGCTGCTCCACACACACACACACACACACACACACACACACACACACACACACACACACACGCCTCAGACCTCGTTATGTGTGTGTGTGTGTGTGTGTGTCCCGTTTCCAAAACAATCAGAGGCAGGGCTGGGTGTGTTCTCTGGAGGGAGTGTGTGGATCTGTGGATGGCAGGATGTCTTTATTAGCTGCTGTGAGGATTAGTGGACATCCTGGAACGCTCGCTCCTGTCCAAACCACAGGGACGGAAAGAAATACACGTCTCCCAGAGTTTCAGAGAGAATCCTGCAAAACAAGACGAGAGGAGAATTTCTTTATCCATCTGTCAGGGACGAGGTTCACTTCTTTAAACATCAAATAATATTCTGATGAAGGGATGAAGACAGAAAAGGATTTAAACATGACGATCAGCTGTTAGGAGGAGCTGATTGTTGTGGGTCTGCCGTCACACCTGAGAGAGAAATAAACCTCTCTCAGAGTTTGAATGAAATCCTGTAGTTTACCTCTTTACTCCACTCTTCTTCTTTTCTCCTGTACCGGTTCAAAAACGGAGACGGTCTCGTCTAGACCTCAAAGAGAGAGAGATCCTTCAGAGTGAGAGGCAAACAGAATCAGGGTCAGACACATTCTAGAGCAACAGACGCTCCATTGAACCAGATTAATTTAGAAGTCATTTATCTCCAGACGACTTCCACTACCTGAAGTTTGTGTTTCAGACACGTGTTCCACTTTAGAGAGCTCACAGAGGAGGTCAGGGTTTAAGACTTGATACTGTGCTAATGAGATGAAACCACATCTTTAATAACTCTGTGGATACCACGACTACAGGAGAGAGGGAAGTTACAGGCGTACCATGAACAGAGAACAAGAAGGTTATGGATGTGTTTAGAGGCTCAAAGTACTAACTTCAGGAACCAGGTGGAAACGCCTTCTGTCTCCTTCACGGCTACGTTCACACACGTGTATTAAGCTCCCAGTCAAAGCAACAGGCTGACCACAGAGCTGTGTTTGTGCTCAGCGTCCCCACCGCTCTGTTGAAGAACGCCTTCATGCTCAGGTGCTTTGTGTTCTTCAGTGGTGTTTCATTACAAAGCTATACTGCCAACTACTGGCCTGGCATGCACATTGCAGCTAAAGTGAAGTATTCTCTTTTTGAATGGCGCTCCTCTTTCCTTAATCAGGAATCTAAAGAGCCCGAATAACAACCGTTTGATAAACATGACGGTAAATATCACCGGCCAAATTCCATCAGATCCGTGTCTGGTCCGTCTCTGATCCGTCACAGCGTCAACAGGTCAGAGGTTTTCAGAGGACCAGAAAGACAACATGGATGAGGAGAGGAGGAGGAGGAGAATCCTTGATTCAGGGATTACAGAAGGGGAAACCTCGGTCACATGACTCCAGCTGTCTGGAGGTCCTGGATGTTGATGGACGAGAGAGTAGGAGACGGACTGGACATGGATCTGGTGGAAGTCTTCACTACACCTTCTGAAACCAGCTGCTGAATCCAGAGAATAATGCATCCTGGAGGAACCTTCAGCTCTCTTTATCTCTGCAGATCTTCAACACTGAAATCTGTCCTCCCCTGCTGAACAGGTCTACCTGTGTGGACCGTATCAGCACAGATATAACGCCCTGAACGTGGACCAACAGAGAAGTGAGTCAGTGTTCAAAGTTTGGCGTCAGATTTGAAGGTCTGTGAGGTTCAGAGGTGCAGCTTCTGAAACTGTCCTCGTGTCCTGTGAGATGAAACCTGCCTTCAAAGGCAGAACCAGTTCCAGTCCCTAAATGAATAAAAACACAACAGACGGGGAAACACAGACATCAAATACAAGAGGAGACCGAACCCAGCTCCACCAGGCGGCTTCATTTCTCAGTCACAGCGGCTTCAAACGAGGTCTGGAATAAAGACGGAACTGCTGGAGGTCTGGATAATGAGATTATATAAGTCTGAAGGCAGTTTACCCAGCATGCCCCTGTACACAAAAATGTACCAACAAAGCTGTCTGCATAGATTTCATAAAGAGAGCAGAGACGAATACTGGAGCCAGAGTTAGTTATAAATCAGAGAGCGCTGCTACATTAATGTAACATCCTATTAAATCAGCATGTTTAATAATAACAGGCTGTATTTGGAGCGCTCTGTGTTCATCACACATTCTCTCTTTAGTTTAAACTCTTTAACACGCCGCTCCTCGCTGCAACACTTCACACCTTTCTGCACAACCTTAACACCTGAGACGGACACGGAGCTCGCCTTTACAGCTTTCTGTTATTTTTACATCCTTTATTTAAGATAAGTGTGTTAACAGGAGGAGCTCTACTGTTCACTGAGACGCTTTTTATACCCAGTATGTTATTACACAGCAAGACAAACCCTCTGTTTGAGTGAGTCCTGGTCCACGCTGCAAGATTTAAAGATCTGAACAGGTGCTGACACAGAACACACTAAAGGTGCTTTTCAACCAGAAGTACCAGGAACTTCTCTTCAAGGAACTAGACGGTTCTTGTGGCCCAGATGTTAAATATAACTTTTTTTAAATTCAACATTTTGTTATTGATTTTAAACATTTCAGACTTAAGTTTTGTGATTTTTCTGTCTTCACATTTCTTAAAACTTTTTAAATATTTTAAGCATTATGTTAAACATTTTTTACTCTTACCTTTTGGACATTTTTAGTCATTTTCACACTTTTCTGAATGTATTTACTTTTAACAGTTTTGTCTCTTTTTAACCTTTTTAAATCAATCTAAACTCCATTTTTATTTGAGTATAATTTTCCTTATTTTAATTTAATTTTTCTAGTTTTTAAACATTTTATTATTTTACGTGACTAATCAGATAGAGCTGTTTGTCTGTTTTTAACATGTTTATTGAGTTTTTCAGTCATTTCCAAAGACACACAATTACAATTACATAAAATATATTTACACATCTTTAAAATAAAGGGAAAAATCTATAAGAATACAAGGGAAAAAACAAACAAACAAACCTTAATTACAAAATGTTACAACATTATTATTGTCTGTATTGATATGGCTTATTTTTTATTTGGACATTTCTAACTTTTTCATTTTTTTGGGCTAATTTTTGGATATTTTTAAACCTTTACAAACAAAAAATATTCCCCTTGTTTTATTCTTTTCACATTTTCTTTCTTTTTTAAAATTTCATCTCTTTTTGTGACATTCTGTTCTTTATGTTCTGTTGTCTGAGTTTCCACCGAGGCCTGAAGACCTGTAGAGATTATGCGAATCAAGTCAGTGACGTGTGGGAACAAAGATGACACCATAGAAGAAGACAGACAGGCCGTCACCACAGTTAGCCTGTTAGCATGAAGGAGATTCCTCTTGTGCTGTTCCTTGAAAGGAGACAAGCTCTCGAGACAAAGAGGATTCAAAACGTCTGAAACACTCAACTTAAAGCAAGAAGACAGATTTAAAAGTCCTATCAGAGATGGACCGGTGTTCCAGTGTAAAGAGCGACCCTGTTAACTGGAGACTCTCAGCCGGATGCATCCCTCATAAACGTCTTTAGACCATCATTAAATATCCGATGAGGATATTTTGAAATCTTAATAAAAACTAAACTAGTTTGCATTCCCAGGAACTCCCTCTGTGTTTCAACAGCTGTGTAAACTCCACAAACACTGACACGTTCAGCTGAAGGTCTCCAGTTTACAGGGTCACTTTTAAAACCGGAACACCGGGAGGAGAGACGCATTCACACTCTCAGGCTCAGAGGAGACCGATGTTCAGGAGGTATTAAACCAAGTGGATCACAGGTGTGTGATGATGTTACTGTGGACAGAGGGGGAAATAAAAACACAGTTCAGCACTGCAGACCCCGCCCCCTAAAGTTCCTGGACCTTCCCCCTGAGCAGGAGATTAACTACCCAGGAACTTAATTCAGACCCTGGTTCTGAGAGTTCTTCAAAAGGTCCCTAGTTCCTGAGGAAAGTTGATCACCTGCGTTGAGAGGATAGGACGGCTGATAGAGCAGGAAACTTGGAGAGAGAGCGCCGTCTGCATCTTTACACGAGGCGCACGACTTAACCACGAGGCCCCCCCGGCAGCGCCCTCGTCTCTCTCCTCGCCTCCTCGTCTCCTCGCCTCCTCGTCGGTGTGGTTGTGGTTTGTCTTGCAGACGCGTTTAGAAACACTCGAGTTGTCGCCACAAACCAACAACTTGCTCCTCCGTCCATCTTTACACTTCCTGTTTACCATCGTCTCCATGGCTGCGTTTGTGGTGCTCACCCCTTCAGGCAGCTCGCTTCCTGATTGGCTGTGACCCACAGAGTGCGTGCTCAGCTGTTCTCAGGGTTCCCCACAATAAGACAGGATGTCTGATCGTACATGTTGAACATGTTTAATGTCTTCGCCCTCGTCATCCTCACGCCTCAGAGGGATCAGGAGGAGGACTGGACCCAGACTCAGATTTGAGTCCGATCCTCCCTGAACCTTCAGAGTCCACTATGACAGGGTGTGATGTGTTGTGTGAAAGCAGCCGTGCAGAAGAGATGAAGTCCCTTCTTCTTCTTCAGTGTATTTTGATGCTGTTTAAAACCCACTGCAGGTCTCTGCCGCCGAGCCGCTCTCCCCTCATCATGAAGCCGATCAGAGCGAGCTGCAGTTTGTGGTTCCATTTACACTGGGCTCTCTGAGAGCTGCTCCTGAGGGCGTTTAAATCATCATCACACTTCTTTTCTTCCTCTCCTGTGAGAGAAATGTTCATGAATGTCCTGATGATACTGCGACATTTCTGCAGAGTTACTCGGTGATGTAATGGTGCTGCAGAGTGAACCCATCCTCTCGTTATTCTTCCTCCTCTGTGATGATGATCGGGGCCTGCTGGGTTCTGGATGAACAGCTGGTCAGATCCGGCTCCTGTTTCGACGCCTCCGTGAAACAAGAAAGCTGAAATTTACCAGGTGGTTCCACTCTGCACAGAAACACGGAGGGGATGACTGACAGCTGAGCGAGTGGGTTTGTTTGGAAGTCGTGCAGGAGCTCTTTAACCATAACAAAACACATCCAGAGTTTATTATCTTCAAGAGTTAGACAACAACAAGACCACGCTGCACGCTCTGCAAACACAGGCTCTCTGTGTTCACCTGGGTGACGTCTATCACCTGATGGAAGGTGTCCTCAGGTCGTCTTCCAATCAGAAGCAGTAAATAAACACTGAGATTCTGTGATTCTGCAGCTCCATGCAGCAGGAAGAGGAACTTTTACTGAGGCACGACTATCTGCTGAGGTCTCCTCTCCAAAACAAACCTGGACCTGGTGATTAAACCAGTAAAACCAGACCTTATCAGAGACTTCAGGATCCTCTGAATCAGGTTTATGAAGCCGAACAGGATGTGAGCTGTAAAACACGTCGATACAATCAGCTGCAGAGATCACGTCCTCGCCTTAATGTGCCGCCTTCTGATAATGTATCAGTGAAGGCTTCACCTGTTAACCTCATGTCTCTGTGTGTGTCTCTGTGTGTCTGTGTGTCTGTGTGTGTGTGCTCTTACCTGCAGTGTGTACTCTACCTGTGGGCTCTGAAGATCAACCACCCCAACACCCTGTTCCTGCTCAGAGGCAACCACGAGTGCCGGCATCTCACAGAGTACTTCACCTTCAAACAGGAGTGTGAGTCCTGATGCTGGGTCTCTCTTTAAAAGCCTCTGTGTGTGTGTGTGTCTCTGTACTGATCTGTGTGTGTGTCTCTGATCTGATCTGTGTGTGTGTGTGTTTCATGTGCAGGTAAAATAAAGTACTCTGAGCGTGTGTATGACGCCTGTATGGATGCGTTTGACTGCCTGCCCCTGGCTGCTCTCCTCAACCAGCAGTTTCTCTGCGTGCACGGAGGCCTGAGCCCTGAGATCACCTGCCTGGACGACATCCGGAAGGTAAGAGACGGAGGGGGGAGGAGCCTATCACAGGAGGAGGGGCTTGTCTTTATACTGCAGGAGGCTGCAGCAGGGTCAGGGTCAAACTAATGCTGCTTACTTAACCACAGAGTGTATAAACATGGACGTAGTCTCTGGGACGTCACCCGTTAGTTTCAGAGTTTTGTGACCGAACATCGTCCGTCGCCATCTTGGAAATGCTGACTAAACCTAACTAGAGGCGGGGCTTTAGCCTCCTCGCTAACAGCTACAGTGTTCCCGCCTGTCAATGAAGTCAGCCACGCCCTTATTTGGGCAAAACCCTTAACTGTAATATCTTGAGTTCCCCCCTGTACGATGTGTTCCAGAAGATAAATGAGCTCTTCAGACTAGAATCATGTTCTGAACCAGGCTGTAAACATGCTTATTATAAAGATCAGCTCTCTGAATGGGTGTGTGTGTGGCTTCTGCTGCTTCTAGACCCAGCCTCTAGTGGACGCTTGATGAACTGCAGTTTCTAACACTTCTGCATTAGCTTTATTTCTCACGGCTGGAGGCTGCAGCTAGATTTTAAATGATTCATGTTTGTAAATGAGAACTGGTTCTCAAACATTTTTAACCTGGTAAAATAAAGGTCTAAAGAGGAGGAGGAGGGGCTAAATATTGTGGGCGTGGCCTCGTAGTCACCTGCTGACAAAGAGAAAGAGGCGTGTTCTCTCACAGGTGGAGAACACTGAACATAACGGTATGTTTGGTACAGTTTGCCGATGTTTCCCTGTGAAAGCCGATCAAGGGGTTCATTTTTAAAGAGACGGACGACTCATGAACACAAACACTCGACGTGTGTGACAGAAGCTGGACTCATTTGCTCGCACAGACCGACAGAAGGAGCTCGCCGTGAACGAATGATCTGTTAATGAAGTCAACTGTTCTGCAGAAAAGTTCTCACTCTTCTAAAACTCTGAGATCTCTGTGCATTTATAAAATAGAGTTATGTGACTGGAGGAAAATGTTCAGACCTCAGTAGAAACTCAAACTGCTCTTCCATGAATGATGT
>NC_048290.1:124414-131914 GCF_009762535.1 Notolabrus celidotus
AAAAACAAGAGGTGTGTGTCTTCAGAAGGACGCTGTGTGTCAACATCTGAGCTGCATTTGAAGCTTTAAGTCTTTTTATTTAAACCACATGAGAACAAACTCCCACAACTTCTCCTGATATAAAACAGGGGGCTGAAAAGTTTGAGACGACACATCAGGAGGATATTCAGTAATACTGAACCTCCTTATTTCAGCAGCTGTAGTTAGTCTCAAACGACCCGTGATTAAAATAAAGAGGGAAAGACTATTCAGACCTTTTTGAAGAATATCTTTAACAATCAGATCACGACCGTCTCTCTGAGCTCACGTGACAGACTGATATAAAACAGGCTGCTTGGATCGCATCCAAAGAGTGTCAAAGTCAGAGCCGCTGCAGCCTCAGATGACGCTCTGTGTGAGTGTTTGCATGAAGGCTGAAGATGCTCATGATCACCAACACTGTGATCAGGCGTCCCGTGAGTTCATGATCATCCACACGGCCTGATTCGGGATGTTACAGCAGATAAAGATAGTGAAGCTAGCGGAGCATCGATAACGTGGTGCAGGAAGCTGACACAGGCACAGCGTGAGGATGCTGAGCCGTGATCTTCAGTGTTCTCTGATGTCTGATTTTGCAGATTTTTCCTCCTTAGTTACAAAAATTAAGAAAAATAAAGAAGTTAAAATATTATATGCATGATATTCTTCTACTTCAAGTCTTTCAAATGTGTTTGTCAGCTTTCTAATAAAGTGAATAATCTCTGAAGCAGAGTCTGCAGTACGCTTCTTTTCTGTCTGCAAGTTTGGTCGCAAATATCACAGAATCCAGGACATGTAGAGAAACTATCGGACGTGTGCTCTGAACACAAATAACCTGCTTTTAATTCACATATTTTAAAGTATTTAAATAATTATTATTCAACCATGCACTGAGACGGCACGTTGATGCCAACCTGCTGCACTGAGACAGAGAGAGAGTCTCCTGAAAAGACGTTTGTTGTTGTTGTTGTTGATGTTGTTGTTTCAGCGTTTATTTCCATCTATAACTCCAGCTCAATTAACTGAGTCCTCCCCGTCCCTCCTGTCACTCATTGTGCTGTCAAATACTCCAGACTTCATCCTGATCAACATGTGGGAGACTGTAATGTTGTCCATGTTTCTCAGACAGAAGTCAAAGCCTGAACATGTTTCCTTGAATACTTTTAAAATAAAATGTCAACGTGTGGTCGCCGCGCTGCATCCACGTCCTGCTGTTTATCTCTGTCAGTAACAGTCCAGACCCTGAACAAAAGACAACCCCATTATATCAAATTTATTTCAAGGGACTAATATAATTATTTTAATTTGGCAGATTTTATCCCCTTGGACATTTTGGACGGTGATATATTTTTCTCCTGGAAACGTGAAAACAGCAAAACTCTGCAAACTAAAGGAAACAGTTCTGTCTGGAATATCAAAGAAACTATGTGACTTTACATGATTTAACCAACAAACAAAAAACAAATAAACATTTCTTTATACGTATTTATACACAATTACTTTAGATATAACCTTGTTTTTTTGGAGTTATTTTTTTTCCTGTGTAATTTGTTTAAAGCCGTGACCACTTGTTTAACGCCAGTTGTTGGCAATACTACTGTTTTTGTTATAAAAGAAAAAGTGAAAAGTGTTCAAAAACAATATAGCTTTTAATTTGGAGTAAATGGTCTACCTTTTATTTATTGTTTCTAACCAGAGATTTGTTTTCTTTATTTATTTGTGTTGGTATTTTATTTATTGTGTTACTGTTCACTGATTTTACTTTAATATTGTTTTTTATTGTCTTGATTTTATTTGGGTTTAAAGCATTTTATTACCTTTCTTGCTAAAGTCACTATTTAATGATGGCTGTAACTCTTCTGTTTATGTGAAGCACTTTTCAGATTCATGCTTGTTTATATAAAATAAAGCTGGAATGGAGAACAAAAAGAGATTTATTTTATTTCTCTTAATAAAAATGTCTTATTTTTCCTTTTTCAGTATATTTATTTTTTCTGTGAATTCTATCTTATTAGATTAATTTTTGATGAATTGAAATTTAATTTATTCATGTGCACGAAGGATTTGACCAAAATATGACAATGTCATACAAATTCAATAAAATCCGAAAATACATATTAATTAATTAATTATCTGAGTAAACACATTTTTTTTAATGTAATAATGAGTCAGGGGTCTTCTGATGGCTGTTACTCTTCTGTCTGTTCTATGTGAAGCACTTTCAGATTCATGCTTGTTTATATAAAATAAAGCTAGATTAGAAAACCAAAAAATATTTAGCCTTTTCTTTTTCTAAAAAGAAATTTCTTATTTTTCCTTTTTTAGGATTTTTTTTTCCCGTGATTATTATTTTATTATTTTCTGTTGAATTCATATTTTATTTATTCCTTTTTTTGTCACATGTGCACGACGGATTTGACCAAAATGAGGCAAAATCATACAAATTCAATAAAATCCGAAATATTAAAAAAATATATAAATTAATTATCTGAGTAAACACATTTTTTGGATGTAATAAGAAGTCAGGAGTCTTTTAAAAAAAACAAAAATAAGATATATTTTGTGTCTTTTCGAAGGTAAATTCATCCCTATCGTCCCCTGTTAGCTACAAGCTAGCAGTGAAACAATAACAACCTCTATAAGGTTAGCTTCCAAACAGAAACACGAGCTTTCAAAAGGGACATAGTAGCAGAATAACCTGGTTAGTGATGGTAGGATTAGAAATTATTGCAGGTAAACTCGAATCATTGCAGCATCTCCTCTGTGGACCCAAAACATGTGTCCAGTGCTAGCTTACAGCAGGCTAATCAAAACAGCTCTGCTTTGGTTCCTCACATCAACACCAGCAGAGTAAATCCCTCCTGTTTCTCCAGTCTGATGCTTAAGGTGTCAGAGAGTGAAAGCAGACATGGACATGAAGCAAGTGAACCAGAGGAACAGTTAAAGAAACTCAACATGTTTTCAAAAACAGAAGAAGGGCGGGAGAAGTTGACGTCTGGGCTGCTGCTAACGTTAGCATGTTGGCTAACAGGTCGAGTAGCTTCAACATAACAACAGAAATGAGATTTAAACATTAAAATTAAAATATTCCAGCCCAGCAGAGGAGAAGGTGAACTCTAATGTTCCTCCTGATGTAAGAACTGTCTGTGTTGTGATTCTAACTGGCGCCAAACTGAAGCTGTCCCCCTCCGTGTTAGCCTGACAGCTAGCAGCTCCTAGCTTAACTGTGAGTGTTTTATTGTTTACTTCAGGGTTAGCTTCCTCTACAGGGTCACCTGCCTCTCCAGTACTCTGCTCTCAGGTAAACACAGCCTGAACACCTGCTGCACACACACACTCTGCCTCTCAGGGCTTTGTTTTCCTGCTCTCAGCCTCCTAGCTTCCACATGCTAACAACCCTCCAGCCCGAGCAGTGACAGCAGGCCGGACTCAGGCGGACTCAGGCGGACTCCTCGGTCCTGTCCCCGCAGACAGCCCCGCACGGCCCCCCTCTGCACGCAGCGCCCGCACGCTGCCTCCCTGCGGGGGACGCAGCACCCGAATCCGCCTTCACACTCCTCCTCAGGCTCCTGGAGGAACTGTCGGTTACAAAAACATGAAAGCTCTGCTTACCTGCACATGATCCGCCATCTTTCTCCATCTCATGCACCTCTCACTCCCCCGCTTATGGGTATGCACGGAGACAACCAGCGCCCCTGCTGGCGGCGTGCAGTACTGCAGGCGCTCATTCATTTCAGCCTGACAACAACACACAGGGAAAAGTCTGGTTTTAATATTATAATACTATTATAATACTATACTATAATGTTTTAAAGTCATATTAATGAACCCATAAAAAGTATGTTTTTAATATTAATATCACGTTTTAAATTCATATTAATGAACACATACAAAGTCTGTTTTTAATATTAATATAATGTTTTAAATTCATATTAATGAACCCATAAAAAGTATTTCTGTCTCATATTATGCGCACAATATATTTATATTGTTGGTACAAGTTATCAAGGTTGTATATCTTTTATATCTTCAAACCTTTAATTGTTTATATCTTTCTATATTTTACTGTACAATGTTTATTCTTCCTTTTGTCCGTTGGTGTTTTTTTTTTTTCTTATCTTTGGTGGTCTTAAACTTTTATTTTGTTTTATTTATTGCCTTCCTCACATTTCTTTTATTTTCTTGTATTATTGTTCTTATTTGTAACCCTGTTTTGAAGTTATTATATAAATAAAGCTTAATATCATCAATCTCATCTTGTGGGGACACATTCATTATCTTGTGTGCATAACTATATTTTGTGCAAAAGATAATTAGCTTATATAATAACCTCTCATAAGTAATGACACACTGTACATCAGTAAGGTTATCTTGAGCTCTTTATTTTTATTAATAAACAATCAAATGAAAGACTGTTCCAATGTTTTGTGTGGAAGAGCTCAGCAGCCATGTCATTTTTGTCCAAACATTTACCTGCATTCGCCCACACTGTAATTAACGTACTATTCTCTGGTTCCTGCTTTTATATTTCATTGTATCCCTGTTGTTATAGAGGATTATATTATTTGTCATCATGTTTGCTGCTTCAGAGATCTTTTCAACAGGTTATATTATTAAAATCAGAACTGTTGAAGAATAAGTGAATCCTTATTTTAAGGAAAAAGACACTGTTGTAGGAATAAAGAAAATAGCTTACACTTGCACAGAGATTCAAGTTAGATATTCTTAGTCATATACTTCACAACTTTTGCTTATTATTTATTTTTGGCCATTTTTTCATTGAAATGATAATAATTTGTATTCATATTATTATTTTATTTTATTGCATTATCCGAATGTTTCATATTATTATTATTATTATTATTATTATTATTATTATTATTATTATTATTATTATTATTATTATTATTATTATGGTTTTGTTTTTGTTATAATAACTTTGTGTCCATGTTGTAATGACCTTCCCCTCCACAGGGGGGCGCTCTGTTCTCCTGTAACAGCAGCAGCCGCTTATGTTCCGGAAGTAAAGTCAGATCTTATAAGGAGGAGATCTCATTCAAAGTGTCAGAAACACAAAGCGAACATGAAGGTTTCAGTTCCTCCTCCTGAAACAGAAATAAAGTTTATTTCTTCTGACTCTGAGAGTTACCGAATAAACACGTTATAAACCGAGTTAACGGGAAATGTTCGCGGGGATAAAAGAGTGGAGAACGGTTAACCGTGCTGCGTTTAAGTACCATCGGAAAAACTGAAACCATGACAATTACAAAATAAAACTTTAAATAAGATCTCAGAGAATACACATGAAAACGGACCCGAAGCTATTAATGTAGTTTGAAGCAAATAAAGTGAAAGAAAAAACGTAAAATGTATAATATTAAATTAACTCAACGAATCTGCTCATACAGAAATATATTTAATTATAAAAAACTATAGAAAGTGGGGTAAATCTAAAGACTTTACACCTGTGTGGAACAATGAAGCAAATTATTTTCACAATTTCTGACAAAAACTTTCTGTCCAAAGTTCAAAATCAAATTTAATATTAATCAGGGCTGTAGCTTCGTATCAGAAATCCATTGATGAGAATGACACAAAGTCATATGTGATGTTCAAAATGTGGAATAAACTTTCTTTTATGTATTTATTTTAAGGAAAGGACGTGAGAAAGTGTGAATGGAGGCTATAAATGAGTGTTTTTTTCTTCTGTTAAGAAAGTATTTATGAGTTTAATCCTCCCATCTTTGAAAAAAACAACACATAGTGTAAATCATAAAACTTAAGGAAGAGGATTAAGGCCACTGAAAAAAGAAATGTTGGGAGCAGGTGAGCGAAATATATTATTTTTTAAGGTGTAAAATATTTTTCTGACTTGTTTCTCAGAATTTAAAAATAGTGCACCTTAAAAATGTTAGGTTTTTATTGCTCTCCAGCCCTTTAAAAAACATGTTTCTTCAATTGTACTTACATAAAAGAAGAAATTAAGCCCCCTGTTTACAAAAACAACAAACAAACAAGGTTGACTACCAACATTTTGTTCTATTAAAACCCAGTCAAATGTAGTAACTCTTATTTGCAACCAGAGTGCAGAAAAACACTTGTTAATCTGAGCACATAAAGATGACAAATAAGAGTTACAGACCTTCTCCTCTTGTCTCAAACTAAACCTGATTTTAAAACATTTAAAATAATAATCAACACAGGGAGGAAGGAAGTGAAGAAGAAGGAAAGCTGTACAGAATAAAACATTTGTTTTTATTAGAATAGGATAAACTTGTATTTGTTTGTGTCTGTGTACAGTTACCATGTAGTCGTTCTGTCCTCCATGAATGTTCAGTGTCTTCATGCAGCCTCTCTCTCTGTAGATGTTGTTGGTCCTCCTAAGTCACCTGATGTCTCCCTCTTTAGTCTGTTTTGCCTCTTTCTGGTTATTTTGCTTCCCTGTTTGATTGTTTGTTGCTTTCATTGCTGCATGCTTTGTCATTCTGTGTAACTTCTTGATTTAGGCAGTCATTTCCACATTCTGAAATGTAATTTGTCGGTGTTAATGAAGCCTAGTTTTTGTGTTTACCCATTCTAATTTGTTTGCAGTGGATAATGAATCACATTGTGTCACTTTGTGTCGTCTCGTTGTTGTTTCCTCTCTCTCTTATTATTTTCAAAGTCTCTCTGTACTCCATCATGCTCCTCTGTCGTGGCCTCGGTGATTTTGCATCCTGCAGAAGATGAAGAGTCCATTTAGCTGCAGGGTCTCATCACACAGCTCCCTCTCCCTCTTTATAGATCCTCCTGTAGTTCACATTTAAAGCCAGTTAACAGATCCACACCGAAATTCTGACACATGTGAAAAGATGTTCCTGTCTTTGAAGGCCGCTCATCACAGCTCACTGCGGCTCATCTGATCTCTCTCAGGTAAAAGCAGTCATCACACGGCTCTAACCTTTTCTAACCTGCTGTTAAAAAGCAGTAAAGTGCTCCTTTCACTGCTGACCTTCTGTTAATGCTCCTGATGCACTGCAGCTAAACACAGAGCTCAAGCTGGGTTCAATGCTCCATCATCACAAACAGACTCATCCCTGAGCTCAGCTGAGGAGAGGAGGCTGTTATACAGCTGTTTAAATGGAGCTGATGGGGCAGAGAGGCTGTAAAGGTGGAAGAAACACACGTATTATGAGTTACCTAAAGGGGAGGTCCTGAAGAGGTCCTCAGGGTTCACACGGTGGTCCTTCAGAGAAGAAGATGTTCTCCTTTTTTTATAAATCATAAAGAGAAAAATATAAGTTCTGATTTCCACAGAGGGAAGGATGTTTTAATTTTACTAAGCTTCATCTGTTCCTTCAGAGAGGGTTAGGGTTCTTCTCAAAGACCGGGCAATACTCACTGAGAGGAGAAACCGGATCAGACCAGCCAAGCTGAGACATTAATAATGTTTGATCCAGTTTGGTTCTGTTCTGTTGACTTTGTTCGGTTCGGTTCTGGTTC
>NC_048290.1:134414-166914 GCF_009762535.1 Notolabrus celidotus
GACTCCTCGATACTTCACCCCCTCCAGCTCTGTTCATCTGTAGCTGTGACCCTGCTGTAACACCTCCTAACCTGCAGGGGGCAGCATAGGACCACATCCCTGATAAAACCTGAGTCTTCATGTGTTCATATTTCCACATCTCCCTGAAACCCTGATAAATAACTGAGGAGGAGGAGGAGGAGGAGGAGGAGGAGGAGATGCAGATGAAGAGAAACACTCAGGAGATGGACTTCAGGATCATTTATGCTCCTTATGTTTCAGAAATGTGTCGTTCTTCTTATTTCTAAACATTCACCTCCTTAAAAATCTCCACTGCTGTCTGAATGTTCAGTCTGAGATGATTTCACTGAAAGTGTTCAGATCATTCAAATAAAAATCAATAATCACATTTATTGATTTATTGAAGCTTCACACGTCACGAAAACACACCTCACCGTCCTCTTTACCACTCTGACACGAGCTCTGAGTGTTCCTTGCTGCAGGGTTATCACTGTGTGTGTGTGTGTGTGTGTGTGTGTGTGTGTGTGTGTGTGTGTGTGTGTGTGTGTTCCTGCTCACACACCTGCTGAGTAATTTATTAAAGAAAAGTGTCTCCCTGCAGGACGCTGTCAGCCGGCAGAGACAGAAACGAAGAGGAGAGAGAGGATGAAAGTCAGCTGTTTCCTACTAGTGAATACACACAGACCACACACCACACCACACACACACTACACACACACACACACACACACACACACCGCACCACACACCACACACATCACACACGCACACACAGAGGGGGAAATCAAAACAGAGGAGATGAAACAGGAAACAAGGCATTTAGAGGAGGTAGAGGAAGAGGAAGGACGTTATTAAAGGAGGAGAGGAAGAGGGGGATTAAAGACACCAGGGCCCACGGTGGGTCCTCCTGACTCCATCAGGCAGGGGGAGATTGTGGTCCAGAGGCAGAGGAGGATTGATGGGCGGAGGAGAGAGATTGAGATGAGGAAAAGAAGAGGAAATTAGCTACTTCGTACACCTCCTCTTCCTCCTCCTCTTCCTCCTCTTCTCGCAGAGTCTGAGCCAACCTCTAGACCGCTATAGGCTTAGACTGACACACTGGGATCCTGTCTTTCCCTCTGCTCTCCTCTCTCTTGCCTGTCTCTCACTTTAACATCTTCCTGTCCCATTAAAGTTACTAACCATAGACCTTTCTGGAGTCCCTGAGCTCCCTTGTCTCGTAGGTTCCTCTGGATCTCTGCTGTAGATTCCTTTTTTGGGGTCTGTCATTCTTTCTTTTCCTCTATCCTTGCATTCCTTTGTTTTCTTTCTTTCTTCTTTTTTCTTTGTTATTTCATTGCTTCTGTCTTTCTTTCCCCTTTCCTTTCATTCGGTCATTCTACTTTCTGCCTTTTTCTTTACTTCTTTATTCCTTTTTTCATTTCATTCCTTTCTCCTCTTTGTTCTTTCCATGTTTCTTCATCCTTCCCTTTTCTCTCCCATCCTTTCCTTCTATCCTTTCCTTCACCATTTCTTTCTCCTCTTTTTTCTTTCTTCTGGTCTCCCTCTCTTCTCTCTTTTCTTAGACCTTTCTGGAGTCCCTGAGCTCCCTTGTCTCGTAGGTTCCTCTGGATCTCTGCTGCTGTGGACGTGGTCAGACTCCAGCTGCTACAAACTACTACTATCCGTCTCCCCACTATCATCTCTCTCTCTCATCTTCTTCATCTCCCTCTATCCCTCTCTCCAACACGGTCTCAGATTCAGATGTGTGTCTAACATGAGTGTGGTCCTGCTGGAGGTTTCTTCTGGCCTGGGTGGGACTGGATCTGATGCGGTCTTGATGTTGGGTCTGTTTGGAAAGAGTCTGAGGAGAACGTTGTTGGGACCTTATAAATAAAGGTGGATTGATTTACCTGGACTCTCTCCTGCCTGCCTCGTAGTAAAATGTCTTGGTGAAGTGGAGGTGTTGAAGCGAGTCGATGTGTGAACACAGGAGGAGAAGTGAGTGGATGATGGGGAACCTGAAGAGAGCGACATCTAACAGGATGAAGAAGGGAGAAGCATTTTAATTCTGAGAGGCAGTGAAGGACGGTCTACACATGTAGCATTGATAAATGTACATCTTCGTGTCTCGGTCTCCTCTCCTCCTCCTCCTCCCTCCTCCAACAGGATAGACTCCACGCTGAGAGAGACATGTGAACACATGACTTTAAGAATTTTGGAGGCAGAGCTCCTGAACATGTCTAGAAGTTTGCATGAAGGAGAGTGATGAGAACAGGGAGAGAGAGAACACATATATGGAGAGATAACTCATCAGTGTGCAGCTCCTCACAGAGATCAGAGCTGCAGGTTCTTCACCCCCTCCTGTGTGGAGTCAGAGGTGGCCTGCAGTGTTGTTACCTTTCCTTACACACACACACACACACACACACACGCTCTATCTCTCACACACACACACACACATTCCTAAACATATCTTTAATCCTCCCGGGTGATAAAACTGAATGAAGTAGAATTTCTGCCTCGTGTGCGTCAGGTAAATCTCTCCTGCATGTTACAAACATCAGCAGGATTTCCTCTGTGCAGCTTTTATTCCTGCAGAGCCGCCTGCATGCATCTTATCATAAACATATTCTGTGTGTGTGGTGTGATAATGTGAACACACACACTCTACACACCACACACACACACACGCTGAGGGTTATAGACTCGTCAGGAGGATTTAAAGCCTGAAAAGGATTCATGGATGTGTTTTTATTCGTCACAGAGTGAAAGTGACAAGCATCACACGACGCTGGAGAATGTGCAGCGTTCAGATAACTCTCAGGGAATATGAAACATTAGAACAAACAAGAAGAAGCAGAAAAAGTTTCTGTCACACTGAAGGAAGTAAAGACGGGCAGAGGCAGAAGTGATGATGTGTTCAGATTTAACAGATGCACATGTGAGGGTCTGAGAATCCAGATTATCGCTTCTGAAAAACAACCAGAAGGACAAATATATGCAACACATCACTTCATGTTTTCCTGTCCTAGCTCACTCAGCTGACTCTCTCTCTCTCTGGGGGTGAAGTCTGCAGAACGATGGAGGGGAAGGAGGGCGAACAGGAGGATCCTACTGCAGCAGGAATCCTGATGGAGGAGACGACAGACAGAGAGAGAGCGAAGTTCCTCTCCAGTTTGGACTTTTTTTGGATCTAGTCTCTTTAATTCAGTGGATCTGACAGAAAGACACTGAGCCTCTCCCACCTGTGGAGGACGACTGATAAAAACAGGCGAATGTGAAACATGATGCAGCACTGATCAATTAATTAAGTCGAAGAAAACACCACAGAGAATTGAAATGAGCCTGCTCGTCTTAATTCAGCACTTTTAAGTTTCTCTTTCTTCTGTCTGTAATTCTGTCTGAGAGATTCAGCAGCAGCAGCAGCAGCAGCAGCTTCTGGATATCCACGACTCGTAGTTCTTCTTTGTAACTGTTCAGAAACAAACCTGCACGGTCCAGGTGTTTCAAATGAGCCGCTGCAGAAGCTTGATGCATCCAGAGCTGAGGCACAGAGGCATGTTACAGTGTGAGTTTAATACACTGATCATTAGAATCATCCTGTTTAAGGGAGGTTGTGTAGTTTCTGTGCCGAGGCTGCAACACAATCAGAGTTAAACAGAAATAAGATAAGGTGCAGAAAGCAAGCGTGCAGAATGTTAAAGCTCCTGTGAGGACCTTTCTGTTTGTGTTGACTTTGGCGCCCCCTGTGGACTGAGGGATCTTGCTTATTTTGTCCTGTACATGTGTAAATTGTGTTATCTCCTGCTTTCAACTAACAGTCAACTATTTCCCTCATTAAGAATATTTACTGCAGAAAAAGGCTTTTTCTTTGATGCGCTGTCAATCACCTCATCTGACACCTACCCCCTCACGACGATTTCAGGCTTTAAAATAACAAAACAGAAATGATCAATTCCTTTTCTAACAATCTTGTTTGCTTTTCTAGGTCACAAAAGCCATCACTGTTCATTTCAGTCCATTTCATGACCACTTAAAAACTCCTCACAGGAGCTTTAAGGTCTAAAAACATGTTTGTATCTACACTCCGGTTTAAAGACGGTCCTGTGGTACACCCAGCACAGAGCGTGCAGCGGGTGGTAAAGGGTGAACTTGGGCCTGTGGGTGTGTTGGTCATGTGTTGGACGTGTGGTCTGGTGTAAAGGTGACACACAGACCTCTTTTGGACCAACATGAACCGGGTTGTATTTCCAGGCTGGTGCTCGTGCTGGTTCAGAGCTGGTTGAACTGGTGAACCAACACGGCGCCCGTTTGTTTTCCCGCCCACTCTCCCCCGTGGAAGAGGCACGCCATGACGCCAGATTTACATGACCGCTTCTCCCATCAGTGCTAACGTGAACTTTCCCTCACAACAACAACAATGGAGGACAACGGCAGCTCGTCTCCTTGGCGACCACTGCTTTGTCTTGGAATCCATTAGTCTCTTTGATTTGTTCTCTGCAGGACGATGGAGGAAACACGTTTGGGTTGTGTTTGTGATCACAGCGCCCCCGCCCCTCGCCCCTCGCCCCTCGCCCCTCGCCCCTCGCCCCTCGCCCCTCGCCCCTGATGTAAGCGGTTCACGGTTCTAGACCAGCAAGGAGTTGGAGCCGGCTCCAAACTGGCCCTGAAACTGCCTCAGTCGAAAAGGTGATACAGAGGATCGAGCTATCTTGAGGAAGTGAAATGTGTCTGCACCTTACGGCCAAATTCACCAGATCCATGTCCAGTCCGTCACAACACCAGATCTGAGAGGTTTCTGTTCTAGTCAATGTGTTAACTTCCACTGGATCCGCTCCATTGCGTCCCGGCTGCGTCTCGGAGTCCTCCGGATCAGATACACAAGACTTCTATTAATTACGTTATCCTGTATGTTGACACTTCTTCTCTGTAATCAAATGTGAAACTGAGTGACCTCTTCACACTCAATCAGTTCTTCTTAATTTGAAACCCTTGGTCTGATTTACAGTTTCCACTCCGGCCTGATTTCACAGAGCGAACACAAACTGTCTGTTTGAAGCCAAACCTCAGTCTGTGTTTCAGGGAGCTCTCAGGAAATCAGAACACAATGTTTTTTTGCAGTACAGTTTGAAAAGCAGAAAGGGCACACACACACACGCACGCACACCCACACACACACACACTCCATGCTGTTAGCTGAATATAGTGTATATTCCCACGGTGCATCAATTTAGTGTTGGCTGCAGAGACAGCGGCGCTCTGGTTGAACACAGAGAGCTGACGGCGGGTCAGAAACACATCACAGAGACCTCAGGGGGCTGATGGAGTTTCTGTTAGGAGCTGAATGTGGACCAGCAGAGTCCGGTCAGTGTCTCTGCTGAAGACCTGGACCTGCAGGGACACACAGGAGACACAAACCCGTACAGACTTCTACACAGGGGTTAGAAAACAGCAGGAGCGTGGGAACTGATGAATATTAATTTACAACAGATTACTCATAAAAACAGAGACTCAGTTTACGGGCACGTAAACGGACCGCATGCTGCTCATTAAGGAGCGAACAGTCCTGGTCCTACGTGAGCTGCAGGGGGCGCTGAGGTTGGAGTTAGTCCCTGTTTTAGGCGTAACATGAATCAACCAATCAGAGTCTTGTTCCCTGTGAGAGCCAGGACGGCATGTTGATATCTGGATGGTGGATTTCAGAAGTTAACACATTGACTAGAATAGAAACCGATCAGATCTGGTGGAATTTGGACATAAGGGAAGGAAAGATGAGCCAAGGAAAGGAGAGGAAAATGAAGCTAAGGGAAGGAAAGCTGAGGAAAGGAAATGATTGCTAAGGGAAGGAAAGGAGAGGAAATGATCACTAAGGGAAGGAAAGGAGAGGAAATGATCACTAAGGGAAGGAAAGGAGAGGAAATGATCACTAAGGGAAGGAAAGGAAAAGAAATGATCACTAAGGGAAGGAAAGGAGAGGAAATGAGCGCTAAGGGAAGGAAAGAAGAGGAAATGATCACTAAGGGAAGGAAAGGAGAGGAAATGATCGCTAAGGAAAGGAAAGGAGAGGAAATGAGCGCTATGGATAGAGAAGCCAAGGAAAAGAAAGCTGAGGAAAGGAAATGAGCGCTAAGGGAAGGAAAGGAGAGGAAATGAGCGCTAAGGAAAGGAAAGGAGAGGAAATGAGCGCTAAGGGAAGGAAAGGAGAGGAAATGAGCGCTAAGGAAAGGAGAGGAAATGATCACTAAGGGAAGGAAAGAAGAGGAAATGATCACTAAGGGAAGGAAAGGAGAGGAAATGATCGCTAAGGAAAGGAAAGGAGAGGAAATGAGCGCTAAGGGAAGGAAAGCCAAGGAAAAGAAAGCTGAGGAAAGGAAATGATCGCTAAGGGAAGGAAAGGAAATGAGCTCAGCACATGAAAGGAACGCCAAGGAAAGGAGAGGAAAAAGAAGCTAAGGAAAGGAAAGTTGAGGAAAGGAAATGATCGCAAAGGGAAGGACAGGAAATGAGCTCCGGAACCCAACGGAGCGGATCCAGTGGAAGTTAACACATTGACTAGGATAGAAACCTCTCAGATCTGGAGCTGTGACGGAGGAGAGACGGATCCACACAGAAAGGCTCCACCGTGCAGCCGAGACTGAAAAGTCCAGATTATATCCAACATGTTTGAGTTCATCAGAACGATCACATGAAGAAAAGACGGACTCTATGAATCCTGGATTGAGTTTCTTCACTAACTTAGACAGTAAATGATACAGATGTCAGAAGCGAGGGTGTCGGATCTTTCTCTCTGTTGTTGGAAACTTGTCTAACAAGTCACAGATGAGATCCTGTAACGAGTCGTTTCATGTAAGGTCTGATAAATTAGCAGGTTGTTTTGTTCCTGCAGGAGAGGAAACAACAATACGAGCAGATAGTGTTAACCTTTATCTGCTCAGCTGATGTTCTGACCTCTGCTGTGATGAAGCCTGACAGCACATGTTGAACCCTCCTGATATAAATACTGTGACCTCTAACAGGTCTGATAGAAGTCCCTAAATGTTCTCTGGCTTCATCAGGTCTTGGTGAAGCCAGTCAGCTTGCTGGACCTCATTCTGAGAGGTTTTGGATTTCAGCTCCAAAACCTTTAAGTGGATAACTTTACATCCCAACCTCTGCAGAGGACTGACCTGAGCTGAAGACTGCACGTGGAGCAGGTCTTCTCTGTCTGTAGGATCTGCAGATGAAGGCGTCGTGTGCTGAGCAGACTGCAGAGCCCCGTTTCTCCACTGAGCTTAATAAATAAGGATGGAAACAGATTCTGAAACAGGCAGCCATCACTGTGTCCATCTAACGCTGGCACCGCAGCCAGCAGGAGCCGTCCAAGATTCACATGGCAGGAGAAAAGTAGCATCCAGTGAGTCCCTGAGGAGAGAGAGGCAGCATTAACACAGAATGAGTGAAGTCTTTAAATATTCTGGATGAGTGCAGTAATGTGGAGCAGGATGCTACACTTCCCTCTTGGCTGGGACAGAATCTGTGACGTGACTGGACGCTGTTAACCACATTATTTCCACCAGCCAGAGGAGAGTTATCAGGCTCTCTGGGATGTTAGTGTGCATGGTTGGCTCCTGCAGCCGGGGTCCATGTGCCGCAGTCTGAGCCCAATCCACAACAACCTTCTGACTGTGTAATTTAGGGATTTAATCATCAGCTTCAGAATGTGTTTCAAAGATGTTTAATGCTCATTTAAAACACTGGGATCGAAGGTCGCGGCGTTTCCTGACGCTGTGTTTGAACACGGCGAGGTTCAGTTTGGATATCTGTCGCATTAATGACACATCATTTCAAACACAGGCACAGGGCCCTTCATAGTTCAGCTCCTGAGGTTAAATAACGACATCACTGCACTTCTGAACGTCACATTTTACACACAAACACTTTAAATTCAAGCTACCTGATTGGTCGAACAACAGTGACACAGCACTCAGTCAGAGAATGGTGGAGCTGTGGATCACCTTTTCTATTCTGTAGAGTAATGAAGCCGATGCTTAAGTGCTAAAAACTGCAGTCCCTAAAGTGTCCACTAGAGGCTGGCTCTGGAAACACCAGAAACCACATACACACCCATTCAAAGAGCCGGTCTTTAACATAAACATGTTTACAGCCTGGTTCAAAAAGTAAGTCCAGTCTGAAGAGCTCATTTCTCTATCGGCACACACTGTGATAATTTTAAATATTAAATGTAGGATTTCTGCATGATTAGGGGCGTGGCTTACTTGAGTGACAGGTGGGAACACTGTAGCTCTTAGCTAGGAGGCTTAAGGCCCGCCTCTTTGCCTCCTGTTAGGTTGAGGTTGGTTCCTCTCTTCTTCTCTTCTTCTTCTTCTTCTTCTTCTTTCTTCTTCTTCTTCTTCTGTTGAGGTTTTGTTACTACCTGTCCTTCTATGCATTGATGCTGGACTACTTCTGGTTGAAGCCTGATGTGCACACTTTGGAGCATGTGCAGAACACAGGGGTCAGTGTTGGGCTGATTGAGGTGACTATGAGAGAGAAAATCAATCCCCAAGCACATAATCAAGGTCCAACTTTAAGAGACTTGATTCCATTAGGACTAAGATGTTTTGATGTATTTTAAAAGTCCAGCTTTGTTTGGAAAAATAAAATACGTCTCTTAGTCTAACTTCGTACTGAGCGTTCGATCAGCTGAGTGTCGGGTTTGAACTTCTTCTTTTCATGTCTTCTGTTTTCTTGTGATCCTCAGATTTCAACAACAAGATTATCTGTCCGCTCGTGTGTCCCGTGTATGTCTCCTCTCCCTCTGCCTCCTCACCCTGCTCTCTTCATGGTCTGTGTTCTCTGAAAGATCATAACCGACTGAGAGACAGCGCCTCTCTGAGCAGAGCTCTTCACGCTACACGCCGTGTACCCTGCTCACACTCGCTTTCATATTGTGAAGGCCGAGGCTGCCGTGCAGGACGCCATCCTGCTCATCAGGATCAAATCTGATGCTCACACACACACACACACACACACACACACACACACACACACACACACAAACACCACACACACACACACACACACTCTCTCACACACTGATGGGACAGGCTTCAGGAGCAATCTCAGGTCCAGGGACACTTCAACATGCAGACGAGGGGAGCCGAGGGGAGCCGGGGATCGCACCGCTCATTTTCTAATAATTGGACAAACCTCCACCTCCTGAGCCACAACCCCGGAGAGGATACGAGGCCTCTACATGGTGCTTCCACATGGTGCTTCTACATGGTGCTTCTACACGGTGCTTCTACATGGTGCTTCCACATGGTGCTTCTACATGCTGCTTCTACATGGTGCTTCCACATGGTGTCTACATGCTGCTTCTACATGGTGCTTCTACATGGTGCTTCCACATGGTGCTTCTACATGGTGCTTCCACATGGTGCTTCCACATGGTGCTTCTACATGGTGCTTCTACATGCTGCTTCTACATGGTGCTTCCACATGGTGCTTCTACATGGTGCTTCCACATGGTGCTTCTACATGGTGCTTCTACACGGTGCTTCCACAGGGTGCTTCTACATGCTGCTTCTACATGGTGCTTCTACATGGTGCTTCCACATGGTGCTTCTACACGGTGCTTCCACAGGGTGCTTCTACATGCTGCTTCTACATGGTGCTTCACACGGTGCTTCACATGGTGCTTCTACACGGTGCTTCCACATGGTGCTTCTACATGGTGCTTCCACATGGTGCTTCTACATGGTGCTTCCACATGGTGCTTCTACACGGTGCTTCCACATGGTGCTTCTACACGGTGCTTCCACATGGTGCTTCTACACGGTGCTTCCACATGGTGCTTCTACATGGTGCTTCTACATGGTGCTTCTACATGGTGTTCCACATGGTGCTTCTACATGGTGCTTCCACATGGTGCTTCTACACGGTGTCCACATGCTGCTTCTACATGGTGGTGCTGCTACATGGTGCTCTACATGTGTGCTCTACATGGTGCTTCTACACGGTGCTTCTACATGGTGCTTCTACATGGTGCTTCACATGGTGCTTCTACATGCTGCTTCCACATGGTGCTTCTACATGGTGCTTCTACATGGTGCTTCCACACGGTGCTTCTACATGCTGCTTCTACATGCTGCTTCTACATGGTGCTCTACATGCTGCTTCTACATGGTGCTTCTACATGGTGCTTCCACACGGTGCTTCTACATGGTGCTTCTACATGGTGCTTCCACAAGGTGCTTCTACATGCTGCTTCTACATGGTGCTTCCACATGGTGCTTCTACATGCTGCTTCCACACGGTGTCTACATGGTGCTTCTACATGGTGCTTCTACATGGTGTCTACATGGTGTTCTACATGCTGCTTCCACACGGTGCTCTACATGGTGCTTCCACATGGTGCTTCTACAAGGTGCTTCTACATGCTGCTTCTACATGTGCTTCTACATGGTGCTTCCACATGGTGCTTCTACATGGTGCTCTACATGGTGCTTCTACATGGTGCTTCCACATGGTGCTTCCACATGGTGCTTCTACATGGTGCTTCAACATGGTGCTTCTACCATGGTGCTTCTACATGGTGCTTCCACGTGTTGCTTCTACATGGCGAGGAATTAACGCCATGATGCCAACATGATCACAAGGACAATCCTGTGCTCGTGCAGGATGCAGCTCAGTCCTGCAGGAGCTATGGGGAACAGGTTCTGGAGTTTCAGGTTTTTAGAAACACCTTGCCTCTGAGTCCCAAACAAAGAGAGGAGCTTTCTCTCCCTGATTAATAATCACTATGTACATGTTGGAGACTTTCACTGACAGACATGTCCCTGGACAGGATGTTATAATTAATAAGGGTATACACAGAGGTGAACCCAGGTTAGAGGGACTTTCTGTAGTTTTAAATCAGTGGGTATACATTTAATATGACCTGATGATGGATCTCAGGAGAACATGAATGCATGTGCACAGTTAAAGCTCGACCAGGAGATGTTGAGATGCTTGACTGAAAAACTGAAGACATTTCTCCGTCAGTGATCATCACATGAAGATTTATCCTCTGGGAATGAGGCCAAACCCTCAGGCACTCAGCAGTTCACAACTCATTGCAAAGAGATCCCCCCATTGTTTACTGAGTCTCAGTTCATGGTAAACAGCTCCACAGAGGCTTCACTCTGACTTCCTTCAGCGGTATGAACCTGAAACAGAAACTGATGTTCTTGTGATTAACAGAGGTCAAATAGTAATTGAATGGAGGTCTATGAAAGAGGATTAGAGACACTGATGTTTCTTTAGCTCTGACCTTCTTCACGGAATGTTCCATTTGTTCTCAAAATTCTGACATCATCAAAGACAGAATTCTGACATCATCAAAGACAGAATTCTGACATCATCAAAGACAGAATCCTGACATCATCAAAGACAGAATTCTGAATCATCAAAGACAGAACTCTGACATCATCAAAGACAGAATTCTGACATCATCAAAGACAGATCTCTGACATCATCAAAGACAGAATTCTGACATCATCAAAGACAGAACTCTGACATCATCAAAGAAAGAATTCTGACATCATCAAAGACAGAACTCTGACATCATCAAGACAGAATTCTGACATCATCAAAGACAGAACTCTGACATCATCAAAGACAGAATTCTGACATCAAAGACTGAATTCTGACATCATCAAAGACAGAACACTGACATCATCAAAGACAGAATTCTGACATCATCAAAGACAGAACTTGACATCATCAAAGACAGAATTCTGACATCATCAAAGACAGAATTCTGACATCATCAAAGAAAGAATTCTGACATCATCAAAGACAGAACTCTGACATCATCAAAGACAGAATTCTGACATCATCAAAGACGAATTCTGACATCATCAAAGACAGAATTCTGAATCATCAAAGACAGAATTCTGACATCATCAGAGACATAATTCTGACATCATCAAAGACAGAACTCTGACATCATCAAAGACAGAATTTGACATCATCAAAGACAGAACTCTGACATCATCAAAGACAGAATTCTGGAATTCTATCTTTGATGATGTCAGAATTCTAGAACACCTGCTGTGCTCTCCATACAGACTGTTTCTCCTGCTGACACCTGATTGGTGGATACTACTCAGACTACAGAGACCAGAACCCTTCTCAGACTAGAATCCAGACCCTGAGATCCAGATCAACATGTCTCTGAACCCTCCTCACATTAAACCATGGGAGCGGGATGACATTACTCCTGCTGTTGCTCTCCATACAGACTGACACAGACTGCCTGGCTGTGGAATTTTGTTCTTGTGTATTAATGAAAGAAAATCAATCCCAATATTTAGGAGACACACAGAACGTCAAAAATGTTCAAAAATATATGTAAGGAGAAACAGAGCGTGACTGTTCCTCTCTGTTTGTCTTTGAACATGAAACTGAAAGAAGAAACCTTTGTCTACCTTGTTCAGCTGCAGGTCTATGCACACACACACACACACACACACACACACACACAACAACACCACAACACACACACACACACACACACACACACACTCATGCATGATGCTCTCTGTGTTGCTGTGTGTTGTGTAGCCTCCCCCCCTCTGACAGGTGATGTAAGGTATGTTGTGCAGCTGTCAGAGCTGATCAGAATGTGACAGTGGTGGAGAAATGGCAGAAAGTGTTGGAGGCCATGAACGCCGCAGGAGCTCAGTAATTTGTTTTGGTGAAGCGGAAGCCGTGATGGCCATTGCCGGTCGTAGCGCTCAGCACACAGCCGCAGCCCGACACGCTGTTGTGACAACTGAGCCCGAACGACTTCCAGCAAAGCGCCCGGACTGAAAGAGGTCCGGCTGTGTTCACAGAGGAGGAGGAGGAGGAGGAGAGATGTCAAGAGGGAAACAAAGTTCAGGCTCTGCTTTCAGAGGACCAAGTGGAGCTGTCATCATGAGAGAGGAAGGGAGGGCAGAGACGTGGTCACCTGAAAACCTCGTGAAGGATGTTCCTACATGAACAGGAAAGTTAAACGTGCAGGGACAACCTTTGTCTTCTTTTAGACGCATCAACACATCAAGATATGAATATGAAGGAGCTCGTGGTTAGTCTCTAAAGAAGTAAAGTGAGACTCTGGAGCAGCCGGAGAACTTCTGAGATTTCCAGCTCCACGTCACCACATGTGACACCACTATTCTGAGTTCATGAGAACTTCAAACCATCAAAGCATGTTCCTGCTCTTATCAGGCAGACCAGGACAGGATGACACAGCCCTGTTTAGATACCTGGACGGAGGACCTGTTTAAAGCGCCGCTGGGCTTCTTTCCAGCCAACATGTCTCTATTAATAGATGTTTACTCATCTGTGTGCAGCTTTGGAAAGAGTCTAAAGTCAGACCTTCAGCGGCTCCAAATCAAGCTTTGATTAGTTTGCGTGTCACTCCAGAGGGATGTGCTGAAACAAAAGTTCGGGAGGAAGGGATTCTCAAACCCTCGCTTAGAGTCAGAGGAAGTATATGAGGAGAAGTGTTCCCTCCCCGTGTCACCATCAGAAGTTTCTGAATAAATAACTGTTCATTAAGTCTCAGCAGACTCTGCAGAACTGCTCTGACAAATGAAAGATGTCCTGAAAACCAGTCTTTCCTCCTCCGATAAATCAAGAGGAAGGAAAACGACGGAGGAGATGTTTCTCAGGATCTCTTGTTCTTTCATTTTTATCTTAAATGGATGAATTTGGTCCATAAATCTGATCCGATGGTGTGTTCCTGATCAATAAAAGGGAGGATAATCTGATGTTTAAAAAGCAGAGGAGCTGAAGCAGAAGGTAAACTGAGCAGCCCGGGTTTAAATCACTACTATCATTTTCTGTTCAGATTGTTTTCTGTTTAAAACTCTGGCAGATGTGTTGTCAGGGAGGCCTGAGGCGGCACCGCAGGGAGATGAAACTTCAGTCTCTCCCGTGAGCGCCCCCCACACAAAAACACACACAAACACACACAAACACACACAAAACACACACACCACAAACACACACACACACACACACAACACACAAACACACACAAACACACACACACACAAACACACAAACACACACAAAAACACACACACACACACAAACAACAAAAAAAAAAACAACACAAAACACACCAAACACACAAAACACACACAAAACACACAAAATACACAAAACACACACAACACACACAAACCCACAACACAAACACAAAATAACACACACAAACACTCAAACACATGCACACAAACACACCCAATAACACACAAAACACACACAATACACACACATAACACACACAACACACACACACACAATACACACAATACACACACACAAAACACACACAACACACACAAACACACACACAAAAACACACAAAACACACCAAATAACACACACAAACACACACAAACACACACAAACACACACAAACACACACAACAACACACACAAACACACACAAACACACACAAACACACCAAATAACACACACAAACACACACAAACACACACAAACACACCAAATAACACACACAAACACACCAAATAACACACACAAACACACAAAACACACAAAATAACACACAAACACACACAAACACACAAAACACCAAATAACACACACAAACACCACACAAACAACACAAACAAACCAAATAACACAACACAAATAACACACAAACAAACCAAATAACACACAAACAAACCAAATAACACACAAACACACACAAACACACACAAACACACACAAACACACACAAACACACACAAACACACACAAACACACACAAACACACACAAACAACACAAAACACACCAAATAACACACACAAACACACACAAACACACACAAACAACACACAAACACACCAAAAAAAACACACAAACACAACCAAATAACACACAAAACACCAAATAACACACAAAACACCACAACACACACAACACACACAAAACACACAAACACACAAAATAACACACACAACACACACACACACAAAAAAACAAAACACCACAACAACACCAAATACACACACAAACACACACAAACACACCAAACACACACAAAACACACCAAATAACACACACAAACACACACAAACACACACAAACACACACAAACACACCAAATAACACACACAAACACACAAACACACACACACACCAAATACACACACAAACACACACAAACACACACAAACACACACAAACACACCAAATAACACACACAAACACACACAAACACACACAAACACACACAAACACACACAAACACACACAAACACACCAAATAACACACACAAACACACCAAATAACACACACAAACACACAAAATAAATCACACAAACAACACACAAACAACACACACACAACACACAAACAACACACAAACAACACACAAACAACACACAAACAACACACACACAACACACAAACAACACACAAACAACACACAAACAACACACAAACAACACACACAACACACACAACACACACACAAACACACACAAACACACACAAACACACCAAATAACACACACAAACACACACAAACACACACACACACACAAACACACCAATAACACACACAAACACACACAAACACACACAAACACACAAAACACACACAAACACACAAACAACACACAAACACAAACAAACACACAAAAACACACAAACACACAAAAAAAAAAACACACACAAACACACACAAACACACCAAAAACACACACAAACACACCAAATAACACCACAAACACAAACAAACACACCAAAAACACACACAAACACACACAAACACACACAAACACACACAAACACACACAAACACACCAAATAACACACAAACACACACAAACACACACAAACACACACAAACACACCAAATAACACACACAAACACACACAAACACACACAAACACAAATAACACACACAAACACACAAACACACACAAACACACACAAAAAAACACACACAACACACAAAAACACAACAACACACAAACACACACAAACACACACAAACACACAAACACACCAAATAACACACAAACACACCAAATAACACACACAAACACACACAAACACACACAAACACACACAAACACACACAAACACACCAAATAACACACAAACAAACCAAATAACACACAAACAAACCAAATAACACACACAAACACACACAAACAAACCAAATAACACACACAAACACCAAATAACACACACAAACACACAAACACACACAACACACACAAACACACACAAACACACCAAAAACACACCAAACACACACCAAACACACACAAAACACACAAAACACACACAAAAAACAACAAACACAGAAAAAACACACACAAAACACACACACACAAACACACACACACACAAACACACAAACACACACAAACACACCAAATAACACACAAACACACACAAACACACCAAATAACACACACAAACACACCAAATAACACACAAACACACACAAACACACCAAATAACACACACAAACACACACAAACACACACAACACACCAAATAACACACACAAACACACACAACACACCAAATACACAACAAACACACAAAACACACACAACACACAAACACACCAAATACACAACAAACACACAAAACACACACAAAACACACACAAACACACCAAATAACCACACAAACACACACCAAACACACACAAAACACCAAATACACACAAACACACACAAACCACACAAACACATGAAACTCAGAGGTCACGCAGGAGGAAAGACAGAGGTGTGTTTTTGTGACTCTGTCCAGCAGCTGTCCCGGTCCCTGAAGTCAGGCTGGTTTTAACACACACATATATAAATGTATATTTTTATCTTTAGGGACATTTCTTAAAGTTTCAGTTTATTCTGATAACAGAAAAGTTTGTTGGAAAGAAGTTCAGTCATTTTTGTAAACAGTTCTTACACAGAGACAGGAAGTAAGAAGGTAAAGTCTGGTTCTGTGTCGACTCTTCCAGTCCTGCTACGTTTCCTGCTCTTTGTCCACATGAACATTAATGACGAGGGACTTCCACCAGATCCATGTCCGGGGGTCCTGTGGGAAAGCTGGAGTCATGTGACCGAGGTTTCCCCTTCTGTAATCCCTGAATCAAGGATTCTCCTCCCTCCTCCTCTCCTCCTCCATGTTGTCTTTCTGGTCCTCTGAAAACCTCGACCTGTTGACTCCAGGCCTGGCTCCGCTCATCATGACTTTGGTTTGTTGTTGTAGTTAAGTGAAATACGATCTGGTGATAACACAGAGTGTTTTATTCTGAAAATTAACCGGATGTTTTCATTTGGTTTTGGTGAAACCTGACTTCCTGTCCCGCTCCATCTGCTCTGTTGAGATTGATGCGTGTAAATGTTCCTCTACCTGAGAAGAGTTTCAGGTATCTGTGTCTTTATGCTGTGGACTAGTTGTGCCGGTCTTAGCTCCTCCAGCGTGATATGCTAGCTCCTATCGAGGCGGTATTTCAGCTTCACAGGTCACAATCTGCAGAAATGTCCTGTTTTAGATTCTGTACTCAGCCCATCAAAAGAGACCTGACCACAACTTTATCATTCTCTGTTTTATCCATGGAAGATTGATATGTATTGATAAACAAGAGGACGATCTCGCTCTTTATTTCTGGCGTACGTGAGGAGAGCAGCGTCTCTGCAGGTAACGAGAGAGAGAGGACAGACGTCACGACCATATAGGGCTTGTGTTCCTGCAGCGTTTGTTCTTTCAGCTGTTTTTATTTCCTCCTGTGACTTCATGATGTTGTGGAAGTACATTTTGTCCTTTCAGATATAAGCATGCTTTTTAAAAATCAGAACAGAACATAAAGGAAGCTGGGATTAAAGCTGCAGGAGCTTAGAGCATCACAAACAACAGTTTCATGATGCAACCTCTTCTTTAAATCTTGGACATTAACCAGGTTACTGACTCCCTCAGAGAATCAGGACGCATCAGGTCACGATCCAAACAAAGTGAAGACATCTGTGTCAGTTTGAACTCCTCTGTTTTGTATCTAAGGCTGGAGTTAAAGCTGTGGCATGAAGCGGCGTGCAGGAGACACTAAAACCTGCAGAAAGTAAAACTCCACCCTCTCTTTTCTTTAACACCTGATCTTCTCCTTCTCTTCAGCTGCACGGTGTCTGAAACTGAAACACGGCGCTCTTACCTGGAGGACAGAACGAGCCGTTACTCTGGAAGTCCCCGCTCAGGTTCCTCTGCAGCATGGACCTGGTCTCTGTGAGCTCCTCCACGGCCGGGCGCTCTGCCAGCTCTCAGCAGCACTCTGACTGAAGGTGGGAAGCTGAAGATGGCTCCACTGGCCTGAGCCAGGAAGCAAACATCCTCCACGCTGCACACATTAAGCTCACGTTAACCACGACGAGTCTGAAGCACGCGGTGCAGATGAGTCCCGAGGAGCTGCGGACCGCTAACTCCTGCTAAAGGACTCAACGACTCTCTGAAACACAAAGGTCAGATTTACTCAGAGTCTCAGCGCCGATTAAAGAACTATTAGTATCCTTCTGAACTGGATCAGAGCTCCTGACTGCAGTAACTCAGCTGTGTTCTAAACATCCATCTCCAGTGTTTCATCTTTATTCAGGCGGTGGATCATTCAGACCAGTGTTTGCTGGAGCAGAGTGAAACAAAGACTGGAAATTAAGAAAACGCTTCTTTTTAATCTCCATAAATTTGAAGTTGCACGCCTAAATTTGGCATTCATACGTCTCCTGCAGATGGAACAGATCAAAGCAGAACGGAACAGATCAAAGCAGAACGGAACAGATCAAAGCAGAATAGAACAGAACAGATCAAAGCAGAATAGAACGGAACAGATCAAAGCAGAATAGAACGGAACAGATCAAAGCAGAATAGAACGGAACAGATCAAAGCAGAATAGAACGGAACAGATCAAAGCAGAATAGAACAGAACAGATCAAAGCAGAATAGAACGGAACAGATCAAAGCAGAATAAGAACAGAACAGATCAAAGCAGAATAGAATGCAACAGATCAAAGCAGAATAGAACGGAACAGATCAAAGCAGAATAGAACGGAACAGATCAAGCAGAATAGAACAGAACAGATCAAAGGAGAATAGAACAGAACAGATCAAAGCCGAATAGAAGGAACAGATCAAAGCAGAATAAACGGAACGATCAAAGCAGAATAAACAGAACAGATCAAAGCAGAATAGAACAGAAACGATCAAAGCAGAATAGAACAGAACAGATCAAAGCAGAGTAGAATGGAATGCTTCAGGTTGCTGTATGTTGTGTAAACCCAGGTTGAGTGATGAAGTTCACGTTTGAATTAAGAGAACTCAGCTGAGGACGCTCCTCTCTGGTTTGTGTCATTAAGACATTTCAAGCAGGTCGGGTCATTTAAAGATCTCAGATCACAAACATGATGACAGATAAATGAGATTGTAAATGTGAGGAGGTCACGGCCTCCTCGTCTCCTCGCCCGCCGTCACAGACTGATGTTTTATATGATCTTTATTTGAAGCGAGGAGAGCGTCAGTTACTCCTGCTTCTATCCTCCGTCCTTCACACCTCACAGCCGGACACAGAGTCTGTGACCGTCTGAGGATCTCCTCTTCAACATTATGAAAATGTAAACAGGTTGAGGGGACGACGCTGACTCATGCGGGAATGATGAGTCACTTATGAGTCACTTTTAGTATGCAGTGTCTTTATTTGTGTGTTTTATTGGACTGGTTTTTACAGCTGATATGTAAGGAAAGTGTCCGATGTGACGGTTTCTTTATGACTCCTGACAGCCTTACCATAATAAGCTCTAATATGTCCCTAATGATAGCATGCTGACAGGCTAAATGAACATGGTGAGACTTCAGTTCATTCTTTATAATTAAAGCAGTGTGTTGATTTGAGGATTTCTAACTCTGAGCTGCTCACACATCTGATTGTTTCAAGGTCACACCTGTTGTTCTGCTCTGAAAGGGTTAATTTTATTTAAACCCTGCAGCCTGAAGGTCTAAAGGTTCACTCAGAGCAGAAAAGCATGAATTCATCAGACTAACTAAGTGACTGTGGGACTCTGCTGTCCTCAGCCTCCCTAATTAAAACATGAAGGAGGGAAACCTGGTAGTCGTTTGAACATGCTAAAACGAGCGTCTCCATAATGATGTGTTTCATCCTGCGTCCCGTTTTCAGGCCGCTTTTTAAAATTCCATTCATCACATTCATCCAGAACAGCTGGCTCTGGCTCCTGGCTATATCACAAACCTTTTACCTCCCTGTCAGCTGAAGTGAAGCCTCCGCTCTGCAGGCGTTGCCCTTTTGCTCTCCGGCTCTTCTTTCGGTGCACATGAAATGTTCACCGAGCGCGAGGAACACATTTAGCTCCCTCGTGGCGAAAAGAGTCAGGACACTTCTTTGACCCGTTTTAAAACCTTTAAAATGATCAGATTAACCTGAAAGGGAATAAATGATCACATATCTGCTTTTAGAGGGACGCTACACACGGCATGAGGAACAACACGACTGTTTACAGAGATCTGAGTTAGAACAACCGTCCACAGAGGACCCTTCAGGACGGTCTTATCTAAGAGAGTACGTGTGTGAGGAACAGGCAGCTGAAATCTGACTCCAAAATAAACCTGAAACTCAGACTTTGGGTTTTTGCAGTCCAGGTCTAGATCTGATGGATACCAGGGGTCTCCCTCTGAAAGCTTTGTTGATTAAGGAGGTTCTAGAGGTCAGTTATGGGGTCCTTTAAGGGCTTTAGAGAGTGTGGGAGAAAGACCTGAAGGGGTTTGAGTACATTAAGGAGGTTCTATTTTTAAAGGTTCCTAGGATCCTTTAATGGACCCTCTAGCTGTGTCTGACCCCAGTCTGGTGTCTGTTGAGAAGGTTTAGGAGGTTAAAGTGGTAGCTGAAGATGGTTAGCTTGTTTCAGGAGGGTCTAGGAGGTGCTGTGGATCCCTGACTGGCTCCGGCTCTCTTATAAAGGTCCTGCTGGTCCTGCAGCAGGTTGAAGTGGGAACTGATCGAGCTCTAGTTTAATACATGTATGAATGAATATTGATGAATGCATGAACATGTGGTTATATTCATACCTGTCCAAACAGCTGCAAACATGAATCTGAATAATACAGGTGCTGCCACAGGCGTCACCTCATCAACACACACATCTCATCACACACAATGGGCTTAAATGACAGGGACGCCTGTGTGGATCAGAATACAGACAGACTGAATGGATACACTCTTTACTAAAATGTCTAACACTCACACCCTCATGCAGTTACCCAACAGCAACAGCTGCATAACGTCCCAGTTAGTGGCCTTATACAGATCTGATCCCCACAACATATTACATCCAACTATATATTGACTCTCCTAATAAACACTCTTTAAAGAGAGACTTTGAACCTCAGAGTTCCTCCTGGAGAAATGAACGTTCAAAAACAACAAATACAAACAGAGAGGGTTTCTCTTGTGAGGGTCCTCCTGGGGGTCTTGTGTCGTAGGTTTTAGGGGTCACTAATTAAATCTGTGTTTACGTGCTTCACCTGAGTGAAGGTTGATAACTCCTCCTCCTCCTCTCTTTACATCAGTCCCTTAAACATCTCACAGATCCTCGCCCTCTGTGTTCAGACGCCGTGTGACTGGATGAGGATCAGACAGACGGACTCAGAGGGACCATCATCAGATTTCAGCAGAAGAAGAAGAATAGAACCATATGTTAGATATTAGTATTGACTTGGATCTCTTCCTCCCACAATGCACCTCTCCTGAGAGCGAGCCGGCTCGCTGCCTGGAGCTGTAAATATTAGTTTTTATTGTCACATGATTGGTCAGAGCGTCCCTCAGGGTTTGTTGGCAGCTCAGTGTTTTTGTGCTTCATGGACTGTGACAGTTTTCACACCGTGCTGTGGTTTCCACTCGGCTGACTGTGAGTCTGTGTTTACTGTGGGAAGAATCTGTTTCTCTACATCTCTTTAATGACTCTTCTTCTTCTTCTTCTTCTTCTTCTTCTTCTTCTTCTTCTCCTCTCTGCTCGTCTCGGTGGTGTGATGTTTGGAATCGGCCGTGTGAGAGGCGGAGGGTTTTTAGTTCTCTCTCTCTCTCTTGGCAGGAGGAGGAGGAGGAAAGTGGGACAATCAGCTGAGTGTCACGCCGCTCATATTTCACTCTGTACTAATTGTGTTGACGTCTGATGTGAAATTATCACATCAGTATCGGACAGCTTGATTACAGTAATTGAGTATAATTACTGATGATGGCTTTAAAATCACTTCACGAGTTCATTTGAGAACAAAACCTAAAATTTGAGTTGATTGTTTGAGAACAGAAATCCAGACGAGGTGTGGAGTACGTGGACGAACAGATCTGTAACGAGGGCGGTGGAGACAGGGAGAATTCAGGAGGTGCTAAATTATTTTTATAAAGCTGATTCAGTTCTGATTAATCTCAACGTCTCAGATTCTGTAGATTCTGTAGTTTAAGTTTCACAAACTGGGTTTTATTTTAGTGTCTGAGCTGCTGGAGTGTCTTCTGTGGTGGAGTGTGACGGTGGTTGGCCTCCATGATAATTTCATTATCGCTGATTATAAGACTGTTTAAGTTTCACAGCACACAGTTTTTAAATTGTGCACCCAAAGTGATCCATCTTCATGACACACTCTTTATAATAACTCATGTAAAGGGTCCAGGTTTGCACAAGTCCTCCTCTAGATCTCACCAACACAAAGATGAGTAACACAGGACTTCTACCAGATCCGTGTCCGGTCCGTCTCCGATCCGCTGCGGTCCACACTGGTTGTGTTTTTGGAACGCAGGACCGTTGGAGGGTAATCCATGAATCAAGGTCTGATATGATCCGTTGCACCACCAGTTCTCATCTTTACTCTTCTCTCCAGACGAACATGAAGTCAGTTGATGTCCACAATGTGCATAATCTGTGTAGCTCTCTCTCTCACGTGCCGTGTGTTTTCATAATGTGGAGTTCGTAAACCTGCAAGCTACTGGTGCAGAAGGATGATAGTCATGACGTACGAACCCGCTGTCCACAGCCAACTTTCTTACAGACAAACCTCCTCCACTTGTCGTCTTTCCTCAAACCAGCACTCCACCAGGTTGATTTACATCTTGTAGATCTCTTGCCAGATTACAACCTAATGAGGGAGAGAAGCTGGTAAAACCTGGAGCTGGCAGTCTGTTCCACCCGCTTACTTCTTATGGTAGACTTCCACCAGATCCGTGTCCAGTCCGGCTCCCTGCTCTCTCGTCCATCAACACCCCTCTGGACCTCCGGACAGCTGGAGTCATGTACCGAGGTTTCCCCTTCTGTAATCCCTGAATCAGGATTCTCCTCCTCCTCCCTCTCCCTCATCCATGTTGTCTTTCTGGTCCTCTGAAAACCTCTTGACCTGTTGACTCCAGGCCTGCTCCGCTCATCATGACTTTGGTTTGTTGTTGTAGTTAAGTGAAATACGATCTGGTGATAACACAGAGTGTTTTATTCTGAAAATTAACCGCCTGACTTCCTGTCCCGCTCCATCTGCTCTGTTGAGATTGATGCGTCATGCTCCGGCATCCGGGAACAATAGAAGTCTTGTGGATCTGATCCGGAGGACTCAGACCTGCCGGATCAGAGACACAGCCGGAACGCAACGGAGTGGATCCAGTGGAAGTTAACACATTGACTAGAATAGAAACCGATCAGATCTGATGGAATTTGGCTGTAAGGGAAGGAAAGATGAGCCAGGGGAAGGAGATGAAAAAGAAGCTAAGGAATGGAAAGCTGAGGGAAGGAAATGATCACCAAGGGAAGGAAAGGAGAGGAAATGAGCACCGGAACCCAACCGAGCGGATCCAGAGGAAGTTAACACATTGACTAGAATAGAAACCGATCAGATCCAGAGCTGAGACGGATCTGTTAGAGTTCAGCTCTCTTCGGTCAACAGGAGGAACATATTCCTGTCAGTGTTAAAGGCCGCTCAGTCAAACCCGTCCATCACCCTGACATTTGACATCATTACTACCGATCAGAATCTTAATTAGTCATTCAGTGCTGTCAGAGGGAGCGCTGACCTTTGACCCCGCTCTAATGGCGGCCATGGGGGTCAAACGGAGCGATAGATTTCACCTCTCACACCGACGTCTCCTCCGCTCAGAGCGATCACCGCCCGCTCCTTATCAGCCTGTTGTATAATTCTGATAACAGCCTGCAGCGGCGATCAATTCTTATTGAGGGGAATATAATGGACAATTTGCCTTTATACACACACACACACACACACACACACACGCACACACACACACACACACACACACACACACACACACACACACTGCACATTAAGGAATAACACATGTTGTGTATTAGCTCGTATCTCTCTGAGCGTCATGTTTCTGTCCTCTCTGTACGTTATAATCTGGAAATCCTCAGGAGGAGAATTTACAGATCTTCTTTCTCAAGATCCTGAGCTCTGCAAGTCAAATGATCTTTCACCTCTTAGTAAGTTTTATATCTCTTTAACACAAAAAATAATCTCCTTTCTTTCAAAAATCAGGCAACACACGTCGACTCTCCTGAGATTAGGAAACAGACGGTACACGTGACATTAGATCATAGACTGTAAATAAAATGGACAGCGTTGCTCCGCCTCTTCCTGTTGGACAGTTCTGAAGCCAAAAAAACTCCTGGGCGGCGCCATTGTGCAGCCAGAGCCTGTGAAGCCACTGAATTTATGTGTTGCCACAGTAAAGAGCTCCGCCCTACAGCGTAGCGGCACGAGATCCATGGAGTTTCCCTCTACGGCAGCTGTCAATCAAAGTAAACAGGAAGTAAATCCACGTTTTTTAACCTCTAATAACCAACGAAGAAGAAACTGTTCAGAAAACATTCCTACCATGTGTATTTACTTTCAAAGTTTGACTGCAGCCCCATTCAAATGAATGGGGGAGACAGAGTTTTTGACCTATACTGCAGCCAGCCACCAGGGGGCAGACGCTTTGGTGGAAGCTTCACTTCCAGCCGAGCGAGATGCACCCCTGGACATTACACACTGAGCGTGCTCGGCTCCTCTCTGAGCGTCCCACACTCTACAGGATTTCTAGTCTCAAATATTAAACATGTTCATTATTTAGGATCTCTCCGACCGGACAGAATCACTCTGAACACCCCCCACACCACAAACATCACACACCATGTCGTCTGCAAACATCAGGCAATCGGGCCTTTGCTGGCTTTGATTGTAAGGAGGAGACCGGGACAAACATCAGCCCGATTATCCTGGAGTGTGTTCCCGCCTTAAGTCACGAGAACAGGAAACTCTGCAAAGCTGATCTCTCCCTGTAAGATGAAGCAATGACTCTTTCTTTTATTACAAAGGTCTCTCTCTCCTCTGTTAAGATCAAGAAACACAGATCTCATATCTCAAGAGATATTTTATGTTGGGAGGATCTTGCAACAAGATTTTTGCATAAATCTCTCCTCCTCACATCGTGCCTAAATGTCTCTCTCTCCGCCTCTCTTCACACGTTTCTGCAGGAATCCAACAAAAGAAGGATCCGCTCAAACGCTGCGCCCGAGCTTCACACGCTACCTTAAAGGAGGCGCTGTGTTTCATGTTCTTACTCTTCTTTATGTTTCATCACTTCTTGAAGAGTCTTTGCTGAGCAGACTGGGACTGTAAGTTAAAATGAGGAATGTAAAATGCTAACAGATGAGACGTGGACGACTTTAAAGGTGTGTTTTTATTGCTCCTGTGTTTTTCAGGTTCCTCTCTCTCTGCAGACTCTTCAGCAGTGTGTGGGAGGAGCAGCAGCAGCTCGTGCAGCAAACACATTACAGAGAGCAGGAACAAACACACAGAGTGACAGACTGAACCGTAACCTCTGCAGCCTATCAGAGATCTGCTACACACACACACACACACTCCACACACACACACACACACACACACACACACACACACACACACACCTGAGCCCTGGGATCTGATGAGAGGAGATCTCACTTCTACACTATATTACTTTCCTGTCCTCAGGCCCTCTTCCAATCAGACCCAGCTGCTGATAAACTGACTGTGATACGAACCCCTCGATCCCACAAACAAATACACACTCTCTGTGTTTCACTGCAGAGCCTCCCTTAAGGCAAACACACACTCACACACACACACACACACACTGTACACAGAGCTCCTTTCCCTCTAAAACACACACTGAAATGATTCCAGTAACCCCAGTGGAGGATTTACAGATAGCAGAGATAGAGTCGCTGTGACGGCCTCCCTGCTGTCGAGGACGGCCGTGATGGAGCGGCGGAGGGACGCTGCAGGGATGAAGAAAGCTGGGGAAGGGAGATAGAGGAGAATATGGGTGGAGCAGAGGATGATGGAGAGCTGCAGGGTGGATGAATCTTGGAGCACAAACTGTATATATGTGTGTGTGTGTGTGTGTGCGTGGACGCAGTTCAAAGACCGGTTCGTACGTCGACGCTGTGAAGGTTTCATGTCTTTCCATCGTGAAGAGGAGATGAGATCAGAACGTTCTGACAGAAGCATCAGTTTCAGCTCAAACAGGATCGATGAGTGTCCGAGCTGCAACCTCCAGTTTATGTGAGCTGACTGGAGCCAATCACAGCTGTCATTGGACGAGAGGCGGGGTCGTCAGCCTATCACAGGGCTGACATGCAGAAACATACAGTTACAGTGTGTTTTAGGACTGTGGGAGGAAGCCGGAGGGAAGCAACGCATGCACAAGGAGAACATGAGGTGCATTTGGACCAAGAGTCCCGGGGTCTTTTAGCCCCAGAACTACTTCACCCTGAACTAAAAGGTTCCTGGTCCCCCATTGTTGTCTGCGTTTCGACCGCGGGCTGAAGTCCCGGGTAGATTGTGTAAATCAGGCCAGTGACGTATGGAGGAAAAAAAGTAAATGCACTACACCACCAGACCAGTAGAGGGCAGTAACACAAGAGAGGAATGCCATTCATCACAGATGACACCATAGAAGCAGACGGACAGGCGAACAGTTAGCCTGTTAGCATGAAGAGACTCAGCTGGTCTGTTTTAGATGGTGCTATATTTCATCACAGATGGATTCACTGAATCAAAGAGGAAAAACAAAGAGGAATGACTTTCATCACAAAAGGGGAAAAAACAATGACTGTGAATGGTTTTTGGAAAAATTTGACAAAGAAATTTTGACAAAGAAATTTTGACAAAAAAATTTTGACAAAAAAAATTTGACAAAAAAAATTTTGAAAAAAAAATTTGACAAAAAAAAAATTGTCAATAAAAAATTTGACAAAAAAAATTTGGACAAAAAAAATTAACAAAAAAAAATTTGACAAAAAAAATTTGACAAAGAAAAATGACAAAAAAGTTGACCCGGAGCCTGTCGAAAAAATTTATTTTCCTCAAATTTGAAATTGTGCTCCAAAGCAGAAAAACATGAAAAAAGTGAATATTTTGCGCCTGCGGTTAAAAACATGGAAAAAGCAAAGAATGAATCAACACAACAGTTAGCCTGTTAGCATGAAGAGACTCAGCTGGTCTGTTTTAGATGGTGCTATATTTCATCACAGATGGATTCACTGAATCAACACGTGAGAGGAGATAAGCGCGAGTAGCAAAGACGTTTCAACACGGCTTTAAAATCCTTTTGAACTCAAAAAGCCGTGATCGCAGAGATCGGCCGGTGTTTTGGTTTAAACGGCGACCCTGTTAACTGGAGACTCTCAGCCGGATGCATCCCTCATAAACGTCTTTAGACCATCATTAAATATCTGATGAGGATATTTTGAAATCTTAATAAAAACTAAACTAGTTTGCATTCCCAGGAACTCCCTCTGTGTTTCAACAGCTGTGTAAACTCCACAAACACTGACACGTTCAGCTGAAGGTCTCCAGTTTACAGGGTCACTTTTAAAACCGGAACACCGGGAGGAGAGACGCATTCACGGTGGGCTGAGAGAAGACTACTGTTACAAGCTGCTAAATCAAGAGAATCACAGCTTCTTCTTTTGAAAAGTACACACACATACAAAAAAGATAGAACAAATAAAAACTAATGAAAGAAAGAGAAATCAAGAGAATCACAGATGGAAAAAACAATGACTGTGAATGGTTTTAGGAGAAATTTGTCCAAAAAGAATTTGACAAAAAAAATTTGAAAAAAAAATTTTTGACAAAAGAAATTTGAAAAAAAATTTTTGACAAAATAAAATTTGAAAAAGAAAATTGACCCAAAATTTGAAAAAAAAAAATTTGGAAAAAAAAAATTGAATTTTTTTTTTTTTTAAATATTTTTTTTTTAAAAATATTTTTTTTTGAAAAATTAAAATTTTGAAGAAAAAAATAAAAATAAAAAAATGAATTTTTTTTTGGGGCAAAAAAAAAATGAAAAATAAAATTGGCAAAAAAGTTGACCCGCAGAATCACAGCTTCTTCTTTTGAAAAGTACACACACATACAAAAAGATAGAACAAATAAAAACTAATGAAAGAAAGAGAAATCAAGAGAATCACAGATGTGTGTGATGTTATTGTGGACGGAGGGAGGAATAAAAACACTGAGGTTAATCTACCAATCAGACACGTTCAGCATTGCAGGCCCCGCCCCCAGAAAGTCCCGGGACCTTTGAAAAGTACTACCCCCCTAGCAGGGGCTTTTTAGGGGGGAGATTATCTACCCCTGAACTAAATTTAGACCCTGGGTCCACCGGTCCAAACGCATGTGGGCAGCACTCAGAAGAACCTGAGAATGAAAGCAGGTTCCTCGTCTCTTGGTTGGCCCTGCCTCCAAACGTCACTCAGACTCCCTCCATGTTTTCTACAGTGTGTGAGTGATGTATGAAAGGAGCAGTGAGCGGTTGTGATTGGTGGTTTTCCTTCATTACGATGATTGAGATTCCTTTAATGAAGGTTTCTCTCTCTGCCTGAGAGCATCCAGACTCAAACACTACATGTCGTCTGAAGCAGCTCCCGTCTCTCTGTGTTTAAAATCTATTAGCATCAAAGTAAACAATGATACACACTCACACACACACACACACACACACACACACACACACACACACACACACACACACACACACACACACACACACACACACACACACACACACACATCATTACTCAGCCTCCTTTGGGGTTGCTATTGCACAACAAATTTGTTAGAACATTTCCCTGATTACAGCCTGGAGGTGAAGAGTGCACAGATTGTCTTTGTGCGTGTGTGTGTGTGTGTGTGTGTGTGTGTGTGTGTGTGTGTGTGTGTGTGTGTGTGTGTGTAGGTAGATAAAGAAGAGATAAAGGAGTCCTGACGTGTCTTTCAGCAAAAGCAACAACAATAAACTGTCTGACCCCTTGTGACTCCCTGACTCTACTGAGCATGCTCAGTAGCGTGTGCCCGTGTCTTCCTCGTATGTACGTTCCCTCCATATGTTGGTGTTGTTAAGATGTTTGTTGATTCCTCTTGGACTCCCTGTCAGTATTGTTTTGGTTTTGACTGCAGTGCATGCTGGGAGAACTTATTTATCTCCACAGTGGTAAACAATTAGTCTGCAGGACGAGTCGCTGCATGAATACAGAGCGCCGTCAGAGGAGCGAACACGGCTCAGAGGATTACGATGAGCATGGTCTGAGATCGATTTCAGAGTTTAAGACCGGCTAACTGTTCCAATCCAGTTAACTGATGTTAATCAGGTCATCATGATGACCAGAGATCCATAGAGTGAGTCAGAGCTGGATCATTTGAAGAAGATGTTCTGAAACGAGACGTTTCCCTCCTCGGACCAGGAGGGTGGAGTTTGTTTGTGAGGCACGCTCACCCTGATTCAACGTCATCAGAAGAGGTAACATCCCAGGACTCCATGCTCCTCTGAATGGAATAGAACAGATCAAAGCAGAATAGAATGGAACAGATCAAAGGAGGATAGAATGGAACAGATCAAAGGAGGATAGAATGGAACAGATCAAAGCAGAATAGAATGGAACAGATCAAAGGAGGATAGAATGGAACAGATCAAAGGAGGATAGAATGGAACAGATCAAAGCAGAATAGAATGGAACAGATCAAAGGAGGATAGAATGGAACAGATCAAAGCAGAATAGAACGGAACAGATCAAAGGAGGATAGAATGGAACAGATCAAAGGAGGATAGAATGGAACAGATCAAAGCAGAATAGAATGGAACAGATCAAAGGAGGATAGAATGGAACAGATCAAAGGAGGATAGAATGGAACAGATCAAAGCAGAATAGAACGGAACAGATCAAAGGAGGATAGAAGGAACAGATCAAAGCAGAATAGAACGGAACAGATCAAAGGAGGATAGAATGGAACAGATCAAAGGAGGATAGATGGAACAGATCAAAGCAGAATAGAATGGAACAGATCAAAGGAGGATAGAATGGAACAGATCAAAGGAGGATGGAATGGAAAGGATCAAAGCAGAAAGGAATGTTCCGATAGATCAAAGCCAAATAGAACAGTGATTAATTCTAGAAAGTAAAAGAGACACCAGGGACGACCTGATCACACATCAAATCACTCCACAGAAAGTAGTCCGTCTCATCCTCCCTCTGCCTGTTGACACTGTGGTATAAACGTTAGTCCGGTCTCAGGCTGGTCTTGGTCGTGGGGGAATGATGACAGTTAGCGGGCACAGATGTGGTCTCAGCCTGAGGAGCTACTGGACCCCGACCATCAACCATCAACCATCAACCATCAACCATCTCTGAGAGGGAGAAGTGGAGCAACATCCTGTCCTGTGATCCCTGATCCATCACGTTTGCTGTCTCAGACGTTAAAGCCTGATTCTGGAGAAATCTGCTCCAATAACTTTAAAACTTTTTGTAACTTTTGGTCATTTTGCCCCAAAAATATCTGCAAATAGGATCAGTTTAGAAAGGAATATGACTTCAGGTCGGCAGGGCTGACAGTGGACTGAGCAGGAGTCTGATTAGATTTGATTTAAGGGTCTGGACTCGTGGACGGTCTAGTTTGTAAATCTGGTTCTGGCCGGTGTGTGTGACCACGGGCAGGAGAGCTGGTACCCCATTACTCTGACTGTGTGTGTGTGTGTGCGTGCCTGAGTGGGTATGCGTGCCTGTGTGTGTGTGTGTGTGTGTGTGTGTGTGTGTGTGTGTGTGTGCCTGCACGGTGCCGCATGAGGCTGTGTCAGAGATAATTGAGTGTGGATGCACATTTCATTGTGTCTGAAAGAGTCCGATAGCATCAATAAAGCAGGAGGAAGACAAAGAGGAGGAGGAGGGAGGGAGCAGACCCCCCTGCAGCTGGACCGCGGGTAAGGGAGCCTCATTAGTGGACCATCACAGTCTGTAAGTCTCTCTGAGAGACATCAGGGAGGGCCCCCTTAGCTCCCCCCCGCCCATCCCAGAGTTCTCCTGATCAGCCCGAATCAGTCGCTCTCCAGCAACCGCTCGCTGTCTTCTTCTTCTTCTTCTCTTGTTTTTCTCTGCAGCAGCTTATGTAACAGCAAACCTTCACCCACAGAGACGAGATAATGGGACGCACACACACCTTGTGTTTGTGTTCGTATGAGGACCAGATAAAAGTCTGCTGCACTGTGACAAAACAAAGTCAGGCACATTTCCAAATCCTTCTTCATGTCCTTGTTTTTCAGAAAGGTAAACTCCTCTCTGTTTCTCTCTCTGAAACTTTGCTGCTCCTTCTCTGTGACTCACATTTCTTCTGCTGTCTAACATCAGTGAGCAGAACACCATCAGGGTGATGATGATGATTTAAAGCCAAGGACTGAATAATGGACGGGGCCACCATGACGTCACTCACTGGTCTCTCCAGCTGGTTTAAGAGGTCTGAAGTTCAGCAGTGTGAGTATAGAGCAGAGGAGCGAGGAGCCGGTCTACAGACGGTTATCCAAACATCCGACGCTCGTGGTTAATTTAATAAGAGCTAATGAGCTCGTGTTCCCTCGTGTCTCCTGCAGAGGGAGATCCTGTTTGCGGCGGTGGCTGAACGCAGCTCATATTTACCAGACTAATGAAGCTCAGAGACGGTGTTGATCGAGGGCCACTCGCCGTTCTCTGGCACATCTCTCCAGCTGCAGTCATCTCCTTTGGGAACCAAACATCCACCCTGCCTCCTCTTCGTACTGGAGGATAAATAAATGTATATATCAACACTGAGCGAGCAAACAATCCAGAGACGGTGAGCACAGTCTACCTGCTAATTAGTGAGGAAATATCAGTTCAAGTATTCTAGAGTTTACTCCTAAAGAACAGACTTCTGTCCTCGTTCCTGAAGCCCTGTTTTGAGGCCAATCATTGGAAGGTGCCATATTGAAAACACTGAACTCACCCTAACTTCTGTGGAGTCAGTGGGAGGTAAAGAGGTGGACCTTTAGCCTCCTTCCTAACTGCTACAGTGTTCCTGCCTGTCAATCCATAATCATAATAATCATAATAATATATTTTATTTATAGGTCCCTTCTGGACACTCAAGGTCACCTTACAACA
>NC_048290.1:174414-196914 GCF_009762535.1 Notolabrus celidotus
CCTTTCTAATGTTTTATCTTGAAGCTCTTTCAGCTCTTGAAAGGTGCTTCATAAACTTTCCTCTGGTGCAGCTCCGGCTCAGGACCACAGGTACTAAAACAAGAGAAGTCCTGTACCTGAATTATTACTGAACGCATGAATAACACATCATATTTTTAACCTTTGAACTCATGACTCATGTATTTACTTATTTATCACCGCTGTCATGTGAGCTGGGAAACAGCAGAGTGAACATATCCATTGTACAAGCTCACGAACACAACGAGCAGAGCGCCGTGACCGAGAGTGAACGGCTGATGCAGGGTTTCCTCGAGGAACAGGACCTGAAGGAGACCTGATGTCGATGGAGAGCAGTCTGGTGAAGTTATGGGGGGATTCGAGGGAGTGAAGGAGGCATGCCACAGTATCCTCAGCCCCCCTTTTGGCCTTATAAGCCACCCATAAGACGCTGATCCAATTGCGGTCCAACGATTGGCAGGATGGTGTTCAGGATCAGATTCTCCAGGAGCTTCATGATTAGTGAAGTGAGTGCAACAGGCTGGAAGTGGTTGAGTTCTGAAGGGCGGGGTGTTTCAGGCACTGGTATGATGGTGGAAGTGATCCGTGATGTTGGTACAGAGGCGGTCCTGTAGGACTCCCAGAATATGGATTGGAGGCAGTTCTGCGGCACAGTTCTTAAAAACCCGGGCCTGGATGCCATCTGGTCCTGCAGCCTTACCTTGTGATAAAACCACAACAACATACAGAACTCTGTTACTAACATCCTGTCCTGAAGTTTACAGAAGGTTGTGTTAATGAAGTGCAACTTTAAAATCAATCCTGTGACGCACTGGGAGCCAGTGGAGAGGATGCAGCACAGGTGTGATGTGCTCCCTCTGTTTCCTGTCAGTCAGGAGGCGAGCAGCAGCGTTTAGAGCGAGCTGCAGGCGCTGAATAGACGACATGTCTAAGCCCACATACAAAGAGTTACAATAATCAAGCCTAGAAGTAATAAAGGCATGGACCACTCTCTCTAGATCCTTAGGAGGGAGATAGGCCTTCACCTTAGCTATGAGTCTCAGCTGGAAGAAGCTGGACTTTCCAAATTTGAAGGCTCTGTCAAAATGAACACCAAGGCTCTTTACAGAGGAGGGAATATTTACTGTGAGAGGGCTGAGAGTGCTCCCATTGAACTGTTGGAGCTGTCCAGACACGATGACCTCAGTCTTTCTCTCATTAAGGTGCAGAAAGTTTAGTCTTAGCCATAACTTTACATCTTTCAAACAACAGAACAAGGACTCATGAGGAGGAGGAAACCACACACCTGCAGCTCTCACCTTCACTCGTCTGGATCCTCGAGGCATTACTAACAGATCACTGAGTGATCAAACTGCTCAGACAAGGATCTAAATAATGATCTGACTGAATAACCTTCATCACTTCATCAACAGAGACTTCACCAAACACAGACTCTGAGGTGACGGAGGACGAAACCAAACGGGTGATTCTCGTCTGACCGATCGTTTCGACATGTTTGATCTGAAACCTGGAGGATTAGGATTCTGATTTCAGGTGGACTGACAGATTAACAATATCTAATATTAACTTTAGTGTCCTTAAAGATTAAATATGGATTCATCCTCTCCAAACAGACGAGTCTGCAGAGGAGGGAGCGTGTCGTATGTCTCCAACAAAGATTCAAATAACTGCAACTTTTTAGAGTTTATTAGGATTCTACTTAGTTTCATACTGTTTGTGTGTTTGTGTATTTGTGTGTGTGTGTGTGTGTGTGTGTGTGTGTGTCCCCTTCAGCTCCAATAGAAGCACAGCCCTCATTATGGTCAACAAGTGAGATATGCAGCGAGAGCGCTGATCCTCTCTGTAATTCACAGTTTTAATCAGCACAATCAGTCTTCACCCCTGTCCCCGCTCTGCATGTTACACACACACACACACACACACACACACACACACACACACACACACACGCTCGGTCTCTCTCTGCTGCTGCTGGAACATTTATTTGCGGGTACTTGACTCCCTCCTCCAGATGAGCGGGGCTACAAGCGGGCTAATAAAGCGGCTAATTGTCTGGTTGTCGGCTGGGATTGATTTGTCTGTTTCAACACTGATAACACAAGCAATCATCTCTCTCTGTGAAGGCTACACACACACTGGAACTACTGACATTTGACAGCCTGAGTGGTGTGTGTGTGTGTGTGTGTGTGTGTGTGTGTGTGTGTGTGTGTGTGTGTGTGTGTGAGCAGACTTCTTCAACAAACTTGTGTTGACAACAAGGACAAATGAAGGTTTCTGCAGCTTTTTTGTTTACGCCCAAACACTCAGCGAGCGAGTGACAGAGACGAGGGAGGAAACACGATGAGCGTGATGCTGTTTATTTACGTATGTCTAACTTTATCTGTGTGTGTGTGTGTGTGTGTGTGTGTGTGTGTGTGTGTGTGTGTGTGTGTGTGTGCGTGTTTGAGCAGGATTCTGGATGACTGATCTAATTCGTGTGCGTATGTGTGTGAAGGGATAAAGAACATCCCACACAACTCCTCAGATTAAGTCTCCTAAAATGATGTTTTTATCACAGAAGTTTGGATTGCCAAAGAGGCAGATTATGTTGGCTGGCTCTGATTCTTCAGAGGTGTTCCTGTTTGTGTTTGTACAACACAAACAAGAGTGTAGTTTGCACAGTGGGTGGGGAGATATTTGCCCCTCAATTACACGTCTTCTGGTAGATTTTATCCTTGAAATGAGTTCTTATCCTGTTGAGTGAGCGTTATTAGCATGGGGGCATTTAAAATTGGAGCTTCAGCTGATGCTTGGAGTGCTGAGCCGGCTGCTTTCTGCCTCTCAGGTTACATCTATTCTACCTCTCAGCAGGAAGAAGAAACAGAAGGACTCGGAGCTTCTGATCTTTAAAAGCTCAGATCGAAACACTAGGATGTTTTCCTCAACGTACTTTAATGTGAAGCATCGACACAAAGCCTGGCGACGTAACCCTCCTGTTATGTTGCGGGTCAAATTGACCCTTTTAAAAGTCTATAGGCGATATACAGAGGGGCAAAAAAGTATTTAGTCAGCCACTGATTTTGAAAGTTCTCCTACTTAGAAAGATGAGAGAGGTCTGTAATTTTCATCAGAGGTTCACTTCAACTATGAGAGACAACATGAGAAAAAACAAAGCAGGAAATCACATTTTTAAAGAATTTATTTGTAAATGATGAAACACCTCTCCTCTTCTCTTTTCTTGCTGGTGGATTTTCTCTCAGAATACTGTTCTCATTCTGTCCACTGAACTGGTTTGAATCTCTCGTCAGTGAAGCTTTTTATCTGACTGAAAATTAAGATTTTCAGAGGTGGAGTGTGGCAGCAGCATCTGATGTGCAACAGTGAGAGGCAACAAGGTTTTCCTCACAAGTTTGAGACTCTTCTCTCATTAACGTGTGCCTTTAATCTTTAATTATCACTCTTCTCCTCTGTTTCTTTATTTTCTACAATGGCCGCCTGATATTCTACCTCTTCTGGCTCTGTTTTTGGTCTCCACCCCCAAAAAGGGAAATATCTGTTTAAATGCTCCATGTGAAGCACTGTATGCCTCTCACTTTTACATTTCATGGTACATCTTTTTTTCTCTAATAATAATAATAATAATAATTGTATTTATAGAGCTTTTGATCAAAGTGCTTTACAAAGCTTAAAAACAATAACAGACAAAGACACAACATAAGAAACATCAGCTGTAAACAGCAGTAAACAGCTGGGTCTTCAGCTTTGCCTTTAATACATCCACTGAGACTGTTCCATAGAGTGGAAGCACAGAACGAAAAGGCCCGCTCACCAAGAGTCTTTTTACGGACCTTAGGGACCCTTAAAAGGCCGGTCCCCTGAGAGCGAAGTGCCTGAGCAGGCACATATGGATCCCCCAGGTCGGTGAGGTAAGAGGGTGCCAAACCATTTACAATTTTAAAAGTCAGCAGCAGCACTTTAAAAATCTGCTCTGGTGTGAACAGGCAACCAAAAATGATCTACTAATCTACTCTCTCTGAATAAGTTTATCAAACTTTAAGTTCCTTTCTGTCTGAAGCTGACGGGGTCCAATCACAGCGCAGCTACACGTTCTCGCACTTTTTGAAAAGGTGCATCAAACCCAGGAGCAGAAAGAGGGTCAGAGTCTCTGCAGAGCCGAGCGATGAATTCAGTCATTTAAAGGAACGTGCAGCGTTGTTGTGATTTGTGAGTTTTCTTGGAGGGTGTTTTTGTTTTGAGCTAGGCTAACACTTTCCCCCTGCTTCCAGTCTTTGTGCTAAGCTAGGCTACACATGTCATGGCCATCTTGCCTCTGCATTAAAGCTAGGGTTGGTAGCATGAATTTGAATGTAGCATTTCCTCAGGTTCCCAGGTTTCCTCCGGCTGTAGATAGCAGCTTGTTTTACCTCTTCTTTAAGAACACATCATGTATTGATCACCATCAGGACACAAAGAGGATCTAAATCTGAACACCAACCCCAGATTTAAGACCAGTCTGTTAAACGCAAAGATTGGAGTGTTTTTCCCTAAACTCTGAGACCAGGTTCACCAAACACCCCCCCCCCTCCTCTTTAAACAGGCTATCCTCTAATGGCTGAATAATCAGAGCTCTTACTGCTCTTTAAAAGACGCTCCCATTAATGAGAAATCTGCTCTTCCTTATTATTTCTCCGCCCCTCCTTCTCTCTCTCTGTATTCTCTCCTTTCTCCCTCTCTTCTTCTTTTAAAGCTTATCTGAGCCTGACAGGTACTTCCACAGCCGAGCTTCAAATTGTTACGCTTCTCTATCGAATATAATCAATCACGCTCCGGTGTGCGCACAAAGCTCATCCACACACTATCTCTGCACACACACACAGGAACACACACACACACACACACTCTGATTCGCTGAAGGATGTGCCAAAAGGTGAAAACGCTGCTTCTTAAAAATGTATTAAATAAACAGGTAAAGGAGAAGAGACAAACAGAGGGAGTCTTTAAATCCATTCATCCAGGGAATTCAACAGCTTCTTCTTCTTCTTCTTCTTCTTCTTCTTCTTCTTCTTCTTCTTCTTCTTCTTCTTCTTCTTCTTCTTCTTCTGTGTCAGCGCTCATTTAGACGGACCGACCTGTGAGGGCGCCTTCCTCTTTGAAATCACGCTAATTAACAGCAGAAGAAGAAGAAACTTCAGGAAACCAAAAGCAAAGAGCTTAAAGTGTCCCCATGAGGTCCTGAATACAGACTAACCCCCCCCTGAGTCCCTTCATTACTGTGTTTTAACATCAAGGTGTGCATGTTTGCTTCAAAGGTTAACCTTGGGAGCGCCGTGAGAGAGCGAGGATGACGACAGACGAAGAGGAAACAAGAAACCTCTGAGTGACGGCTGATGGAGACGGTTAAAGACACACGGAGCATCTGTTCAGGAGGATGTGACGCGTTTAAAGACTCCTTTTGTTAAAGCTACATTTAAACAATGTCAGAGGATTCTCCTTTCTCTCTAAGCTGCTCTGGACAGGTTCTGAAACAGACTCAAACTAATACTGACGTCTCTTTATGACCGACAACAGTAAACCAGACCGTTTTAACGTCTGAACCATGCTGCAGGATCCGTGTCAGGGGAAGGGATGTACTTCACATCCTTCACAGCACAAAGATTTACAATGAGGGATGCAGAGTTAAAAACATGCAGGGTGAGATCTTTGGTTCAAATCACGTGCAGGATGTGAACAAACAAACAAGCTGAGATCACCTGGAAGAGAAGGTCTCGCTTCTTATCAAACCCTGGACTTGCTGTGAGAACATCATCAACCCTTCAACGTTACTCAGCATCTTCATCCAATTCGATCAAGAGTCCCGGGGTCTTTTAGCCCCCAGAACTACTTCCCCCTGAACTCAAAGGTTCCTGGTCCCCCATTGTTGTCTGTGTTTGGACCGTGGGCTGAAGTCCCGAGTAGATTGTGTAAATCAGGCCAGTGACGTATGGAGGAAACAAAGTAAATGCACTACACCACCAGACCAGTAGAGGGCAGTAACACAAAGAGGAATGCCATTCATCACAGATGACACCATAGAAGCAGACGGACAGGCAGGTATCATTATGAGCAACACAACAGTTAGCCTGTTAGCGTGTAGAGACTCAGCTGGTCTGTTTTAGATGGTGCTATATTTCATCACAGATGGATTCACTGAATCAACACGTGAGAGGAGATAAGCGCGAGTAGCAAAGACGTTTCAACACGCCTTTAAAATCCTTTGGCACTCAAAAAGCCGTGATCGCAGAGATCGGCCGGTGTTCTGGTTTAAACAGCGACCCTGTTAACTGGAGACTCTCAGCCGGCCATGCATCCCTCATAAACTTTGACAAAAAATTGACAAAAAAAAAATTGACAAAAACAAATTTTACTAAAAAAAATTTTACAAAGAAAAATTTGAAAAAGAAAATGTTCGAAAAAAAAATTTTTTGAAAAAGAAATTTTTGAAAAAAAAAATTGAAAAAAAAAATTGAAAAAAAAATTTTTGACAAAAATTTTTTTGACAAAAAAAATTTTGACCAAAAAAAAATTTCACAAAAAAATTTTTGGCAAAAAATAATTTGACAAACAAAATTTTGACAAAAAAATTTGACAAAAAAGTTTCAACAGCTGTGTAAACTCCACAAACACTGACACGTTCAGCTGAAGGTCTCCAGTTTACAGGGTCACTTTTAAAACCGGAACACCGGGAGGAGAGACGCATTCACGGTGGGCTGAGAGAAGACTACTGTTACAAGCTGCTAAATCAAGAGAATCACAGCTTCTTCTTTTGAAAAGTACACACACATACAAAAAAGATAGAACAAATAAAAACTAATGAAAGAAAGAGAAATCAAGAGAATCACAGATGTGTGTGATGTTATTGTGGACGGAGGGAGGAATAAAACACTGAGTTAATCTACCAATCAGACACGTTCAGCATTGCAGGCCCCGCCCCCTGAAAGTCCAGGGATCTTTGAAAAGTACTACCCCCCTAGCAGGGGCTTTTTAGGGGGGAGACTATCTACCCCTGAACTACATGTAGACCCTGGTTCCCCCGGTCGTAGTTCCTGGGTAAAGTTCCTGCGGTTAAAGACGCCTCATGTTCTGACAGCGTGTTGGTTCCTGCTCTCAGTGGAGCTCAGGTAAAGTCAATGTTTGCTGAGCGCTCTGAGGACTCGTGTGAGATTGACAGAGCGCAGATCTGTGTTCATGTTTCCTCAACATCTCCAAAGTGACATCTTTAAAAGCTTCTCGCTGTAACTGGGGTACGGGAGAGTCACATCTATTAGAGCAGTTGCTAGGAAACAGATTCATCCTGTTTTCATATGAAACACAAGATAAAGTCACATTAACCCAGATGGCACAACGATTCTACTCCCTGGATGATTTGGAGGAGAAGTTTTATCCTTCGATGAGCCTCGTGCCAAAACACCAGACACTGAAAAACAGAACAACATTTAGAAACAGTGAAATGAAATCTGATGATTTCACCAAGTCAAGCTTCTGGTGACACTTTGAAGACGTGACAACTCCTGAGTTTATCATTCAGGGAAGACCCCCGATCCAAGACTCACAGGCCCCCATCCCCGGAGGTGATACACTGAAGCTAACCCTTGGTACCAGTTCAAGTTCCCTTTAGCGTCTGGTTAAGATACAGTGTGGTTTAGTTTAGGTTCCCCTCAGGAAGGGGGGCCTCTCAGGGACATCCAGCAGAAATAGAAGTCTTGGGTATCTGCTGTAGAGGGCTACGGATTGTCGGAGCTGAGAAGGAGCAAGAACACATTAGAGCGGATCCAGTGGAAGTTAACACATTTACCAATCACTCTCCTCTCTCTCCTCCACACCATCGTCAGTCAAAGCTGGGGTTGGTGTTCAGATTTAGATCCTCTTTGTGTTCTCCTGGTTAAAATGATCTTTATGTCCTGATGGTAATCAATACATAATGTGTTCTTAAAAAAGAGGTAAAAGAAGCTGCTCTCTACAGCCGGAGTAAACCTGGGAAACACCAACCAATCACCGTCATTAGGGTCCAATTATGAAACCAATCAGACCCCATCCTGCCGTTCTGCCCGCCTCCTGCAGAGCGTCCATGTCCCCGGCGTTCACTCCCCGTCCCCTGCCTCTGCTTCCCCTGACTCTACTGACTGCCCCTCTCGCTCCACCTCGGGTCTGTCCCCTCTGACCCCATGAGGGTCTTTCCTCAGGACTGTAGTCCGGATCAGAGTCTAAAAAGCTCTCACCACGGGGGCTCTGACAAGCAGAAGAATGAATGACATTCAGTAAGTCCTACAGAAATGTAGATGTACTGTAGCGTCCGTCCGGACGCTGTAGTGATGACGAGCCGATTGGTGAACACGTTGACCTTTAATAACCGGTCACTGTCGGCCGTTACCACGCCAACCAACAAAGCAACAATCAATGTTTGAATGAATGAAGAACTTCTCCTCTTGTCTCTCCTCTCTCCCGCTCACACACTCTACACCTCTCCTGATGCCTTCACTGACTGTCAACACTGTAGGAATTAAGAACATCTGAACAGGTTTAACAAACAGTAGAGTTGTTACAGTGTTATACATGTGTTATAACTTTACTCCTGATATCGTGTCATCATGACAACTGGATAATGCTAGCATGACAGTTGTGAGTGCTAACAGCAGCCATGTTTGTTTGTGTTTTTAACTTTCACTATGAGAATGTTTTGGTGAGGACCGGTTTTGAATCAGTCACCATCATGAGGTCGTGAATCAGCGGTGTTCATGTGAGCGGGGGGGGTCGTCGTTTTGGAGGAGGGGAGGGGTTAGACAGAGTCCTGAGGACATGCTACATTCAAATTCATGCTAGTTTTCCATGACTACCAACCCCAGCTTTAATGCAGTCTTGTAGTTTGAAGGATTTTGCATGTCGTGTTAAAACTACATGAATTAAAAATGTTTAACCCCTAAACATGAATTAATATAATAGAAGTTACATGTTGTACTTCTGTTGATTAAACAGACACCATGCTGCTTTTTTGAGTGTGGTCTGTCCGTCTGCCTCCAGCAGGAGATCATCATGGTTTGGTGTTTTCTCTCTCTGATGTTTAAAAGCATCGTCTCTGTTTACGTCTGTCTAAACTGTTCACTACATTTAGAGAACCAGGACACAGAACGTCTCTGAGGACGCAACAATCACTGAGATTTATCCTACTACTGAATGTCAAATCATGTTGACAGATTGTTTATTTATTGCTGGTGTTGACACGTCGACAGGAAACATTCAAAGAGAGAGAGAGAGAGTGAAACCTGCAGATATTGACACAACATCAAGTGCTGCAGCCAACAGAATCCATCACTGGTTCACTTCTCCACGAGCAGTCACTCGGTCATCCTGCTCACTGAGAAACACTCACTGCAGGAAATCACACTTTTCAAGTTTCATGGCGACGCTTCACAGCACCTTAAAGTCTCTCAGGCGGTTTCTGTCCTTTCATTCCTGGAAATAACTGAGTGAGGAATTCATTCACACATGAAGTGCAAGGCTAACAGCTCTCCACATGAGTCACAGCTCTTCCTTTTTTACATTTTTACAGATTTCTTTGAATTTTTTATTGAATGGAGCCAAATCTGAAATGCAAAGTAGTTTCACAAAAAGGAACAAATGTTTAAAAGTCTCTGTGAGCAGAAATCTGTGAACATGCAAACACAGACTTTTGTGGGATTGAGCCTTCTCAACTCCAAATGATGACCGCCATGTTTTAGAGGGCGACAGCAGCTTCCTGTTCATCTCCACCAAGCGGCAACCTCCGGTCTAAAAATATGAGTCCAATGTGGAAGTGCTAAAAACTGCAGTTCATGGAGGATCCACTTGAGTCTGGCTCCAGAATTACCAGAAATTTCAAAACAGCATTGCATGTAGGAGACTGATGTTGTCTTAGTCCACCACCTCTGTTAAGAGAAGGGTGTTCAAGCTTAACATAGACGTCTTCCTTCACCCCTCTTTCATACCAACGCTCTTCTCTGTCCAGGATCTGAACCTTGCTGTCCTCAAAGGAGTGTCCCTTGTCCTTGAGGTGCAGAGTCCTGGCCTGAGGAGCTGGCTCTTCTGTGTTGGGCCATGCGTCTGTGGAGAGGTTGTTCAGTCCCCTGCAGTCTTGTTACACTGTATGGCATAAACTACATTACTCAGTTTGTGCTGAGGTGTTCTGTCCTTGTGATGAACCAGTTTCTCAGAGACCCCAGACAGGTATGGAATAACGATGCTTCATCGTTTGTTGCTGTTCTCCTCTCTGTTGGAGGTCTTGATGAAGGCCCAGTTGGGGTAACCGCAGGTTTTAAGTGCTCCCTTGATCCGCAGTTGTTCCTTCTTCATTCCTTCCTATAGCTTATAGCTTATAAGCTCCGCCTCCTCCATGTTTACATTTGGGTACCAAGCGACACCCTGACTATTTTACTTTGAATTAGAATAGAAACTCCTTCTTGTCAATGGACGCTGTTCAGACCCCCTCTATCTTCAGAGAGGGACACGCCGAGGCTGCCCCCTTTCACCCCTTCTCTTTGCTCTTGCTCTTGAACCCCTGGCAGAAATGATTAGGAACCATAAGGAAATGAATGGAGTTGAGCTGGCAGGAGCGGACCACAGAATTGCGCTCTATGCGGATGATATTTTACTTTTTGTTAAAAAACCTGAGTCTTCAATCCCAGCAATCCTCTCGGTGATAAATCCATTTTCTAAAATCTCAGGCTACAAAATTAACTTGGAGAAATCTGAAGCCCTCCCATTAGGGTCCTTCAACCAACCTGCTGACTTCCCATTCAAGTGGTCACCATCTGGCATTACTTACCTCAGAGTTAGAGTATCTGCAAATCTTAATCATCTCTACAAAGAACATTTTGCAAATATTGTCAGAGGAATGAAAACAGATTTAAGCCGTTGGATGGATCTACCTTTATCTTGGATGTGCAGAGCAAGCCTGATAAAGATGAACATACTACCAAGGCTTCTTTATCCAATGCAGATGCTCCCTCTCTGCTTTACAAAAACCACCATTGGTGATATCGAAAAATTCATTTCTAGATTTTTGTGGCATGGGAGGAAAGCAAGAGTAAGAATGAAAACATTACAATTACCCATAGACAGAGGGGGGATAGCAATGCCAAACCTTCTGTATTACAACTGGGCTTGTCATGCTCATACCGACTCCTGGTGCTGTCACCCACATTCACGACTGTGTTTCTTATCTAGTAATGTTCCGCTCCCAACAGATATTAAAAAAAATGTAATCACATTCAACACAATTAAAACTTGGCACGACATTTCAAAACTGATTGGCCATAAGAACGTCACCTCACCCCTTGAACCAATAATTAATAACAATCACTTTCCACCTGGACCAGGTACATGTGTTTTTAAAAAGGTGTTAAAACAATAGGAGACTTGTTTGAAGCAGAAGCAATTATGTCCTTCCAGCAGCTTCAGGACAAATTTGGAATATCCTCCTCAAATTTTTTCGCATATTTGCAGATTAGAAAACTTATTTTAACAACTTGCAAGTTTCCGAATGATAAATACATCAGGAGCCCTTTTGACACATTCTTACTAACTCCAAATATTTCTAAAAAGTGTATTGCTCTTTTCTATCAGAAGTTGCAATCCCTTGACCAATATACAGTAGCATTGATAAAATCACCAGCATGTGGGAGAAGGACCTCAAAATCCAACCAAGTCCTAAAGAGGGGTCAGAGTTATTCTCAATGTCAAATAAAATCTTTACATGTAATCGTCTGAAGGAAAGCCAGTACCGAATCCTCCATAGGATTCAACGTACACCTCAGTTTCTAAATAAATGTAGCTCTAATATTACTAAGGTATTACTAAGGTTACTGCTCAGCTCCAATCTGCAATGATGAAATGTTCAAACCAAGCCAGAAACCTTGGTGTAGTCATAGACTCAGACCTTAATTTCAGCAGCCACATTAAGACAATTACAAAGTCAGCCTACTATCACCTTCAGAATATATCAAGGATTAAAGGACTCATGTCTCAGCAGGATGCAGAGAAACTGGTCCATGCATTTATCTTTAGCAGACTAGACTACTGTAACAGGGTCTTTACAGGACTCCCTAAAGAGTCCATCAGACGGCTGCAGCTCATACAGAGTGCTGCTGCTCGAGTCCTAACAAGGACCAAAAAAGTAGACCACATTACTCCAGTTCTTAGATCTCTACACTGGCTTCCTGTCTGTCAGAGAATAGACTTTAAAATCCTGCTGATGGTTTATAAAGCACTGAATGGTTTAGGCCCAAAATACATTGCTGATCTGCTACTACTTTATGAACCACCTCGACCTCTGAGGTCATCAGGTACTGGTCTGCTTTCAGTCCCTAGAGTCAGAACGAAACATGGTGAAGCAGCGTTTAGTCATTATGCTCCACATATCTGGAACAAGCTCCCTGAAAGCTGTAGGTCTGCTCCAACTCTCACCTCTTTTAAATCAAAGATTAAGACTTTTTTATTTGCCTCTGCCTTCCTATCTTAGATTATTTTAACTCTCTTTAAATTAAAATTGTAATGTAATTTTTAATATATTTCTAATTTTCCTTTTCTTTTCTGTTTTATCATATTTGTCATTTTAATTCTGTTCTTTTATGCTTGTCTGAATGTCTCCAATGCTTTTAATGTGTTAATGTAAAGCACATTGAGTTGCCCTCGTGTATGAAATGCGCTATACAAATAAAGCTGCCTTGCCTTGCCTTGCCTTGCCTTGCCTTGCCTTGCCTTGCCTTGCCTTGCCTTGCCTTGCCTTGCCTTGCCTTGCCTTGCCTTGCCTTGCCTTGCCTTGCCTTGCCTTGCCTTGCCTTGCCTTGCCTTGCCTTGCCTTGCCTTGCCTTGCCTTGCCTTGCCTTGCCTTGCCTAATATATCTCCACTCTGCAAGAAATGTCAGAAGGAGGTGGGAACTTACTTTCACCTAATATGGCAGTGCCCTATGAAAGCACGGTTCTGGAAAAACATTAGAAAAGAGGTAAATTCAATCTTAAACAAAAAAATTAAACTTGAACCTGCATTGTTTCTGTTGGGGTTTCCACAAGATGGTCTAGATCTTAATCAATCACAATACACCCTTTTAATGAAACTGTTTCTACTAGCAAGAAGGTGTATTTTGTTTCAGTGGATCAAGGACAAACCACCAACAGTGACACAGAGGTACAGAGAAATATACAAGGTCATGTCAGACATGTCAGGCATCAGTTACCTTTGGCCGCTGCTAAACTATACATGCACTCAATGATTTTTTCTCATTTATCTTACTGTGCCACGAGCTGGTCTCAGGCTGGAGCAACCACTCTAAAACCACTATACACCCTCTACAAACAGTCACTGAAAACTCTAGATAAAAAACCAAGGAAGTACCACCACTGTAAAATCATTACGAAATATAACTTAATGACCCTTGACAGTTTTTTTTGTAATGCAGATATGTGTCTGATGTATAAACTAATTCATGATCAGGCCCCACCACCACTTAAACAATGTGTGTTACTCTGCAGGAACAATCTTAGGGAGACCAGGGCGTCAGCAAGAGGAGACTGTTCAGCTAAACGTAGGAAGACTGCATTTGGACAGTCTGCATTTTCAGTCAGAGCAGCAGGAAAATGGAACTCAATCCTGACTCACATTAGAGACTGTACAAGCCTCAGTGTTTTTAAAAGTGAAGTGAAGTTATGGCTCAAGGAAAAACAATCATGTGATCATCTGAATGCATCAAATTAGAGACAATGAAATGTCATTTTAAATGTGTTGTTATTAGTGATGGACTGTGTGTGTTGTTTTAAATGCTAGTATGTTTTTTTTGTTAGTATTGTACATTTGTTAACATCTTCCTGCCCAGGGACCACAGATGTAAATTAGCTTATAGCTAACTCTGGCTTGACAGTTTTTGTTTTGCATGGCCCCTGTCAAATAAACTAATAAATAAATAATTCCAATGGAGAGCCTCTCCTCAAAGTTAAAAGGGAATGTAACAAAGAGCCTTCGTTACTCATGACGGACGGCTGTTGTATTGTAAATATTGCACAAGGGTTTGGGCTCACTGCACTTTAATAAACAACACACAGTATTGATGGCACTTTGCACTTTATTAGCGATCTTTGCACAGTACATTTGCGCATTGCGTATTTGCACATTTGTTGTTGTTATTTATTGATTAAGGAATTAAGCCGGAGTTAGGCAAACCATAGTGTGTGGTTGAGGTGTAGTGGTCCGGGGGTTGCTGGCGTGGGGGCGCTGCTCCGCCTGAAGAAGAGAGGAGAGTTAGAAGGTTCCGCGAGACGATGTTTAACGTCAGCAATAAGTAATCATGTGTGCAGTGTTTAGGAATATGTGCGGTCGTATTAAAGGTGACATATCATGCAAAATTGACTTTTTAATGGTTCTTTACCTGAAATATGTGTCCCTGGCATGTCTACAAACCCCCCGAGAATGAAAAAAATCCATTCTGCCCCTGTTCTGATTTCTCCACCTTTCTGTAAATGTGTGTGAAACGAGCCGTTTCAGACTTCAGTGTTTTTGTTACGTAACAACAATATCCGGTCTGTAACAGGAAGTCAGAGCTCGGAGCTTGTTCAGCCCATAGACTGTATAAAATAATACTGAATCCCCCCTCCGTTTTTCATTCCCTGCACACATGTGTGCTAACAAGGAGCTTAGGAGGGAGGCATGCTAGTTGTAGGCTGTCTTAATAAACACAAAGGTCGGTTTTACTCCCCACGTCTGCAGATTTGAAGATCTAGTGGATGATTTTTATTTATCATGGAAAAGTGCTAGCGCTAGTTAGCATAGCCACATAGCTACATGTTGGTAGCTGTGTACCAAGACACACGTCAACATGCTGACAAATAAAACAACAAGAAACACTAAATCTGTGACCAATGGTTCAGAAAAGGTCCTGCTGCAGGCGCCTCTCCGTCAGGATCAGATTCTGGATCAGATTCAGAGGGTTGAAGTAACCCGATCTCTGAGCAGCCGTGTATATTCAGCCAACATGTAAACATTAGATCAACGTGCTGGACAGCCGAGGCCACACCCACTTCCTGAGGGGGCGTGGTCAGAGGGAAAACAGAGTGTTCTGAGGACTGCTGAAGAAAACGACTTTTCAGGCAGACCAGAATCTGATTTCAAAGTGTTTTTTTGAGCATAAACTTTAAAGACATGTTTTGGGGACCTCTTAGACCAATATATATTGATGAAAAAAGCGTGATATGTCCCCTTTAACGTTAAAATGTGCCAGGGCGGTAGTGCAAATAGGTCGAAATTGTTTGTTTGACTTACCTGGGGTTGCTGTTCTGTGTCCGCTCCAGGGTGTTCCGGTTAAAAGATTCCCAGAGGAACGGACACCCAGATAAAGGTTCCGGGGTGGGACCAGAGCACAAATTGGTCAGGGGGGAGTCTGAATTTGGCGGTGCAGGGGAATTAATTAAAGGGCATGTTTTAGATGTATTTTAGGAAATGTGGGAATTATGAAATGTGGTTAATATTGTGGACATAAAGTCAGGAACAGGGGAAGGGGTCTAAGTTAAGGGAGAGTAGAATAAATAATTTGTGAACACCTCCAGATGGTTTGGTCCAGGAGGCCAATTAGTGCCACACTATAAAAGGTGCCAGTTCTAAACTGTCTGTGTCGGTGTTGGTTGGTGTCTGATGTCACTGTGGCTGTCTGTTCAATAAACCCGTATGTGGTACACCTGAACCACCGCCTATGATTTTGTTCGTCATGCCTGCTGTATCCTCCAGCCGCTAAAGGGTCATTCTAACAGGGAACAACAGATATTTTTTTGAAATGTGGCAACCAGTCTTAGTTTATCTACCCAATGAAAAGACAGATTTGTTACAAAAAGGCGGAGTACCTCTCAATCTGAACCCTATTTTATAAATAAGAATTGCATTTTCCCATCCCCTTTTGCTGTTTTGGCGGGTTAGCCCTCTTTGGGAAGGGCTGGTGGCACGATGCCTTGTATATGTTCACCTCTTTGCCAGTGTGTGTTTTGCTACTTGAGCGGCATGTGCTATAGGGTGTTGCTGTCTGGTTGTGAGTCTTGATCTGGGGGCTGTCGGGTTATTGTCTTCTTGTCTTGTTTTGTTTGTATCTTGTGGATTGTTTTAGTGTTCTGTCTTTTTCGTCTTTTATCTTCTTTGTCTTGTACTGATGTGTGTTGTTGTTGTTGCTGTTTTTTTGTTGTTGTTTTTATGTCTTTCTTTTTTTTTCTTTTTCTTTTCTTTTTTTTTCTTCTTTTTTTTGTAAAAGAGGGCGTGCACACCTAGGTGGGCCAAAAAAATAAAAAAATAAAAATAAAAAAAATAAGAGAAAGTGAAAGAAAGATTACATAAGGATATACAAAGGGACAGGGAGAGAGAAGGAGAGAGAGACCTAACACACTTAGATGGAGAGGGACCATCTCACCATGATGCCAAAAAAGAAATCCTTGTGGTGATCCTAATGATGAAGCAACCCTTAGTGTCCACAATCATTACTGAAGCTTGGGTCAGAGGGTTGCCGCCGTGCTGTGTTCTATTTGTGTAACAAGACCACCACTGGTGCAGATGAAACCACTTGGGTCAGACCAGCCGAGCGGTACGGCTCGGCATCCGGGCCGCGAGAGCAGTCAGACCGAAGGACCCAACCCGCCGCGGGAGACCCAGGCCAGGGGACGAGCCAAGGACCCAGACCGGAAGCAAGCAGGTACCGCCGGAGCACCCAGGGCGACCCCCAGGTCACCCAGTAGGAGGAAAGGGGGGCGAGGGGGGAGAGATCTCGCAGCCCCCCCAAGGGACACCCCCACAACACCGCCCCCACAGCCCCCCAAGACGGAGCCAAAGGAGCCACCAGGGCCGAGGGGGCCCGGCACCAGGAGCAGACAGCCAGGCAGACGGGCAGGACCAGGACCAGAGCCCACCAACCGGCGCGCCGGAGCGGGGGGAGGGCGGAGGTGGCAGGGCCAATCCCACCTGCCCCCCCCAGACGGCCCGACCACTCCCCCCAGCCACGCCCCCCACCCACGCCCTGCGACTGATGGACCAGGCCTCGGGGGCATGGAGGGACACCCCAATGGCTGCCGTAGTAACACCCCCCCAGCTGCGCACCACCCCACCCCCCCCAAGAGGACCGTTTTTATGTCTTTCTAGTTTCTGTTTTTTGTTGTTGTTGTTGTTGTTGATGTCCACTTTGAAAATTAATAAAAATAGATATACAAGAATAGAAACTCCTCCTACACCACGCCGCTAAAGATACGACCTGGACAGGAAGTCAGGCACAAGGATGACATGTAACATCCATTTCAAAATAAAACACCAGATATGGACCCCCGACCGTTTATCATATAGATCAGAAATACTCTTTGATTCTGGATGTAAATGTTAACAGCTACAAACAACCACAGATATGTGATCCATGTCAACATGACTTTAAGATGATCACTGTGTCAGAAGGTAATATTGAATTAAGCATGAGACTGTTTCAACATCCTCACTGTGACTTCAGTAAGTTTGTATATATTTGCATTCATCTTTCATCCCCTGAAACGTCCTCCTACATTCTCCCTCCACAGAAACAGACCCCTGTGTTCCTCCTCCCCCTCTCTGGTACTACCCTAACAGGTAGTTACAGGTTGTGGGAAAGCCTCACACAGTTCCAGTAAACATCTCTTTGGGTCTCGTTCCTCTCTAATGTGGGACTCAGTGAACCCGCTTTGTGGAACAGGGTGCAGACTGTCACATCGTGTCACTGTCTGCCTTGTTCTCTGGTGTGTAATCCCATTTGAAGAGACATTTTTAGCACCGAAAAAGATTCAAGGTCGTGGATTTCAAGTCAGATGCATTTACTCGGCACTCTTCTGGAAAGTTCTGAGAGTAAGTGCATTTTAATTTGAGGGAATAAAACAGCAAACAAGCCTGTTACCTGCAGAGAAAGACAAAGAGCTCACCTGGGACTGACTCACACCAGCATGCATCAAACCGAGCTTCGGTTCATGATTGATTTTGCTTTAAAAAATGTTTCTCTGCGTGCAAAATGTGATTTAACTCATGATCTTCAAACCTGTGTCATGCACGGGACTCCATTCTGACTGAATTCTGCATATCTAAGATGAGACCTCAGACGCCGTGGCTCTCTGTGAGCTGAGTCCAGCAGCGCCTGATGTTACAACAGGATGTTTTTTGCTTTTCTCACCCTTCTTTTTCTCCACCAGTCTGCATTCATTCAAACAGCTGCTGCGTCTGTCACATGTGACGGTCTGACCTTGTTCTCTGTCAGCAGAAGGGCAGCAGAGGAGACGAGTGACACCGAGGAGAAGCTGCAACTCAACGCAATCGGCACGTAAAGCAAGAGTCGGTTTCTCTGGAGACAAACGTGCGGCTCTGAGAGACTCTGATTATATTTTGGATCCACAGAACAGAAGGTTTTATAAAAGAACAAACCTGAAAGTGAACAAGAGAGGATTTAAACTCTTAAAGAAGAGAGAGCTCTTTTAAAAAACAGGTCTGAAAGGTGGAGCCAAAACAGGAGGGCCTGAAATCTGCATTCTTCCAAATGTCTATTGTTGTATTTCTATTGTTACAGGGTTTCAGCCAATCAGAATCAAGTATTGGACACAGCCGGGTAATAAGTTGGAAAGTGGACTCTGGAGGACCTGCAGGAGACACTCTAGTGGACTCTGGAGGAACTGCAGGAGACACACATTAGTGGACACTGGAGGAACTGCATGAGACACACTCTAGTGGACACTGGAGGAACTGCAGGAGACACACTCTAGTGGACACTGGAGGAACTGCAGGAGACACACTCTAGTGGACTCTGGAGGAACTGCAGGAGACACTCTCTAGTGGACACTGGAGGAACTGCAGGAGACACTCTAGTGGACTCTGGAGGAACTGCAGGAGACACTCTAGTGGACACTGGAGGAACTGCAGGAGACACTCTAGTGGACACTGGAGGAATTGCAGAAGACACTCTAGTGGACTCTGGAGGAATTGCAGGAGACACACTCTAGTGGACTCTGGAGGAACTGCAGGAGACACACTCTAGTGGACACTGGAAGAACTGCAGGAGACACACTCTAGTGGACACTGGAGGAACTGCAGGAGACACTCTCTAGTGGACTCTGGAGGAACTGCAGGAGACACACTCTAGTGGACACACTGGAGGAACTGCAGGGGACACACTCTAGTGGACACTGGAAGAACTGCAGGAGACACACTCTAGTGAGACACACTCTAGTGGACACACTGGAGGAACTGCAAGAGTCACACTCTAGTGGACACTGGAGGAACTGCAGGAGACACTCTAGTGGACTCTGGAGGAACTGCAGGAGACACTCTAGTGGACACTGGAGGAACTGCAGGAGAAACACTCTAGTGGACTCTGGAGGAACTGCACGAGACACACTCTAGTGGACACTGGAGGAACTGCAGGAGAAACACTCTAGTGGACTCTGGAGGAACTGCACGAGACACACTCTAGTGGACACTGGAGGAACTGCAGGAGACACACTCTAGTGGACACTGGAGGAACTGCAGGAGACACACTCAAGTGGACACTGGAGGAACTGCAGGAGACACACTCTAGTGGACTCTGGAGGAACTGCAGGAGACACACTCAAGTGGACACTGGAGGAACTGCAGGAGACACACTCTAGTGGACTCTGGAGGAACTGCAGGAGACACACTCTAGTGGACACTGGAGGAACTGCAGGAGACACACTCTAGTGGACTCTGGAGGAACTGCAGGAGACACACTCAAGTGGACACTGGAGGAACTGCAGGAGACACACTCTAGTGGACTCTGGAGGAACTGCAGGAGACATACTCTAGTGGACTCTGGAGGAACTGCAGGAGACACACTCAAGTGGACACTGGAGGAACTGCAGGAGACACTAGTGGACTCTGGAGGAACTGCAGGAGACACACTCAAGTGGACACTGGAGGAACTGCAGGAGACACACTCTAGTGGACTCTGGAGGAACTGCAGGAGACACACTCTAGTGGACACTGGAGGAACTGCAGGAGACACACTCTAGTGGACACTGGAGGAACTGCAGGAGACACACTCTAGTGGACACTGGAGGAACTGCAGGAGACACTCTAGTGGACTCTGGAGGAACTGCAGGAGACACTCTAGTGGACTCTGGAGGAACTGCAGGAGACACACTCTAGTGGACACTGGAGGAACTGCAAGAGTCACACTCTAGTGGACACTGGAGGAACTGCAGGAGACACTCTAGTGGACACTGGAGGAACTGCACGAGACACACTCTAGTGGACACTGGAGGAACTGCAGGAGACACACTCTAGTGGACTCTGGAGGAACTGCAGGAGACACACTCTAGTGGACACTGGAGGAACTGCAGGAGACACACTCTAGTGGACACTGGAGGAACTGCAGGAGACACTCTAGTGGACTCTGGAGGAACTGCAGGAGACACACTCAAGTGGACACTGGAGGAACTGCAGGAGACACACTCTAGTGGACACTGGAGGAACTGCAGGAGACACTCTAGTGGACTCTGGAGGATCTGCGGGAGACACACTCTAGTGGACTATGGAGGAACTGCACGAGACACACTCTAGTGGACTCTGGAGGAACTGCACGAGACACACTCTAGTGGACTCTGGAGGAACTGCACGAGACACACTCTAGTGGACACTGGAAGAACTGCAGGAGACACACTCTAGTGGACTCTGGAGGAACTGCAGGAGACACTCTAGTGGACACTGGAGGAACTGCAGGAGACACACTCTAGTGGACACTGGAGGAACTGCACTAGACACACTCTAGTGGACTCTGGAGGAACTGCAGGAGACACACTCTAGTGGACACTGGAGGAACTGCAGGAGACACACTCTAGTGGACACTGGAGGAACTGCAGGAGACACACTCTAGTGGACTCTGGAGGAACTGCAGGAGACACTCTAGTGGACTCTGGAGGAACTGCAGGAGACACACTCTAGTGGACACTGGAGGAACTGCAGGAGACACACTCTAGTGGACACTGGAGGAACTGCAGGAGACACTCTAGTGGACTCTGGAGGAACTGCAGGAGACACACTCAAGTGGACACTGGAGGAACTGCAGGAGACACACTCTAGTGGACACTGGAGGAACTGCAGGAGACACTCTAGTGGACTCTGGAGGATCTGCGGGAGACACACTCTAGTGGACTATGGAGGAACTGCAGGAGACACACTCTAGTGGACTCTGGAGGAACTGCATGAGACACACTCTAGTGGACTCTGGAGGAACTGCACGAGACACACTCTAGTGGACACTGGAGGAACTGCAGGAGACACACTCTAGTAGACTCTGGAGGAACTGCAGGAGACACTCTAGTGGACACTGGAGGAACTGCAGGAGACACACTCTAGTGGACACTGGAGGAACTGCACTAGACACACTCTAGTGGACTCTGGAGGAACTGCAGGAGACACACTCTAGTGGACACTGGAGGAACTGCAGGAGACACTCTAGTGGACTCTGGAGGAACTGCAGGAGACACACTCTAGTGGACACTGGAGGAACTGCAGGAGACACTCTAGTGGACTCTGGAGGAACTGCAGGAGACACACTCTAGTGGACACTGGAGGAACTGCAGGAGACACACTCTAGTGGACACTGGAGGAACTGCAGGAGACACTCTAGTGGACTCTGGAGGAACTGCAGGAGACACACTCAAGTGGACACTGGAGGAACTGCAGGAGACACACTCTAGTGGACACTGGAGGAACTGCAGGAGACACTCTAGTGGACTCTGGAGGATCTGCGGGAGACACACTCTAGTGGACTATGGAGGAACTGCAGGAGACACACTCTAGTGGACTCTGGAGGAACTGCATGAGACACACTCTAGTGGACTCTGGAGGAACTGCACGAGACACACTCTAGTGGACACTGGAGGAACTGCAGGAGACACACTCTAGTGGACTCTGGAGGAACTGCAGGAGACACTCTAGTGGACACTGGAGGAACTGCAGGAGACACACTCTAGTGGACACTGGAGGAACTGCACTAGACACACTCTAGTGGACTCTGGAGGAACTGCAGGAGACACACTCTAGTGGACACTGGAGGAACTGCACGAGACACACTCTAGTGGACACTGGAGGAACTGCAGGAGACACTCTAGTGGACACTGGAGGAACTGCACGAGACACACTCTAGTGGACTCTGGAGGAACTGCAGGAGACACACTCTAGTGGACACTGGAGGAACTGCACGAGACACACTCTAGTGGACTCTGGAGGAACTGCAGGAGACACACTCTAGTAGACACTGGAGGAACTGCAGGAGACACTCTAGTGGACTCTGGAGGATCTGCGGGAGACACTCTAGTGGACACTGGAGGAACTGCAGGAGACACTCTAGTGGACACTGGAGGAACTGCAGGAGACACTCTAGTGGACACTGGAGGAACTGCACGAGACACACTCTAGTGGACTCTGGAGGAACTGCAGGAGACACTCTAGTG
>NC_048290.1:204414-210946 GCF_009762535.1 Notolabrus celidotus
GGTCTGCAGGCCACACCTCCAAATCCAAACAGTGAGAGGAGACCGTCTGAGTGTCACTCTTTAGTTTCTGAAGGCCAAAGATGGTGCACGCCTTTAATTAAGTTATTCAATTAGTAATTAAATTTTTGGTTATTTATTCTATATTTGTATTTTATCTATTTTTTATCATTATTATTTTCTATGTCATTATTATTATTATTATTTATTTATTTGTAGATTTTTATTGTATTTATTAATTTAATTATTAGTTCTGATTTATTATATTATTATTTATTATTATTAGTACTATTATTTTATTTTATTATTATTATTAATTATATTATTATTATTATGATTATTATTATATTTTATTATATTGACTATATTATTATATTATTATTATTATATTATTATTACTATATTATTATTATTATTATTATTATTGTTATTTATTATTTGTAGATTTTTATTGTATTTTATTATTTTAATTATAATTATATTATTATTAATTATTATTATGTATTATATTATTAATTAATTATTATATGATATTATTAATTATTATTATTATTATTATTATTACTTACTTATTATTATTTATTATTATTATTATTATTATTATTATTATTATTATTATTATTATTATTTATTTATTTGTAGATTTTTATTGTATTTATTAATTTAATTATTATTATTATTATTTATTATTATTATTATTATTATTATTATTATTATTATTATTATTATTATTATTATTTATTACTATATATTACTTATTTGCTTAATTTCTGTTTACTGTTTGGTAATTTGTTTTCATGTTTGCATCATGTAGAATGTTACCTGAAGTAAAACACCCTGAAGTTACACACTCCGGTGCAGTAGTTGGCGGTATGCACCTTTTTAATTTGGTTGCGAACCGCCATTAAATCGAGAGAAGAAGAAGATGGTGCACGCCATGTTGGAAACGCTGACTCAACCTATCTTTCAGTCGCCCTACAAGCAGCAAAGAGTCCATGCTAACAGCTGCAGTGTGCTCACCTGTCACTCACACACCTGTGGGTACAAACATCCAGTGACATCACTTCCTGATGTGACTTCAGGCTCATGCTGTGCAGGTAAAGATGCCTCATTTGGTAAATACGCATCCTCGGTCCTTTTCCTTGCATCCTTCTTTCAATTCCTTACAAGGCGGAGCTAAGAGCTGCAGGAAGAATATCTCAGGTAGGGCTGTCACATGACCTGCAATCAGGAAGTAAGAAGACAACATGGTGGTGTCATGAGCAGAATGTTTCATGCCTGTGAGTACGTATTCTTTGTTTGATCTGCAGCTGATTCTTCTTGTTGTTGTTTGTGTGTGAAGTTTGAAGTTAGGGTTACAAACACATGCTACACACAGACAGCTCTAAATAAGAGGAGGTAACATTCAGTGTTTGGATGCTCTGCAGAAACAGCTCCTCCAGGTACGACGTGTTCCTGCTCCTGCAGACACATCCTCCATCTCTGCATGTTGTCTATCCACTTCTATAAAAGCACAACTGACTCATGAGTGTAATTATGCATCATTACTCAGATACTTAAAAGACACTCGACTATTGGAGAACAGGAGGAAGTAGTTTGATGCCTCCAGAGGAGAGATGCTGTCGTCATTCAGCAGCTGAAAAAGACTAAAAAGGACTTCCTCTTCATCCTCTTCCTCTTCTTCCTCTCGTCAGAGTGTCTCTGAGGATCACTCTTCTTTCTTCCTCTAACAGAGATGCTCAGGTGAAAGAGTCCTGAGGTGAAAGATGTTTACCTTCAAGAGTTTCACTGTAAACACAGAAACTGCTCCTCCAATAACTCGCCTGATCTTAAAGCAGGAGGAGAAATACTCTCCAACATACAGAGTTCATATCACGCTCATATCAGGGGATTTAAAGGTACAGTGTGTAGTATTTAAAGGTACAGTGTGTAGTATTTAAAGGTGCAGTGTGTAGTATTTAAAGGTACAGTGTGTAGTATTTAAAGGGACAGTGTGTAGTATTTAAAGGTACAGCGTGTAGTATTTAAAGGTACAGTGTGTAGTATTTAAAGGGACAGTGTGTAGTATTTAAAGGTGCAGTGTGTAGTATTTAAAGGTACAGTGTGTAGTATTTAAAGGGACAGTGTGTAGTATTTAAAGGTGCAGTGTGTAGTATTTAAAGGTACAGTGTGTAGTATTTAAAGGTGCAGTGTGTAGTATTTAAAGGTGCAGTGTGTAGTATTTAAAGGAACAGTGTGTAGTATTTAAAGGTACAGTGTGTAGTATTTAAAGGTGCAGTGTGTAGTATTTAAAGGAACAGTGTGTAGTATTTAAAGGTACAGTGTGTAGTATTTAAAGGTACAGTGTGTAGTATTTAAAGGTACAGTGTGTAGTATTTAAAGGTGCAGTGTGTAGTATTTAAAGGAACAGTGTGTAGTATTTAAAGGTACAGTGTGTAGTATTTAAAGGTACAGTGTGTAGTATTTAAAGGTGCAGTGTGTAGTATTTAAAGGAACAGTGTGTAGTATTTAAAGGAACAGTGTGTAGTATTTAAAGGAACAGTGTGTAGTATTTAAAGGTACAGTGTGTAGTATTTAAAGGAACAGTGTGTAGTATTTAAAGGTGCAGTGTGTAGTATTTAAAGGAACAGTGTGTAGTATTTAAAGGTACAGTGTGTAGTATTTAAAGGTACAGTGTGTAGTATTTAAAGGTGCAGTGTGTAGTATTTAAAGGTGCAGTGTGTAGTATTTAAAGGGTGCAGTGTGTAGTATTTAAAGGTGCAGTGTGTAGTATTTAAAGGTGCAGTGTGTAGTATTTAAAGGTACAGTGTGTAGTATTTAAAGGTGCAGTGTGTAGTATTTAAAGGTATAGTGTGTAGTATTTAAAGGTATAGTGTGTAGTATTTAAAGGTATAGTGTGTAGTATTTAAAGGTACAGTGTGTAGTATTTAAAGGAACAGTGTGTAGTATTTAAAGGAACAGTGTGTAGTATTTAAAGGTGCAGTGTGTAGTATTTAAAGGTGCAGTGTGTAGTATTTAAAGGTACAGTGTGTAGTATTTAAAGGTATAGTGTGTAGTATTTAAAGGTATAGTGTGTAGTATTTAAAGGTATAGTGTGTAGTATTTAAAGGTGCAGTGTGTAGTATTTAAAGGAACAGTGTGTAGTATTTAAAGGTGCAGTGTGTAGTATTTAAAGGAACAGTGTGTAGTGTTTAAAGGTAAAGTGTGTAGTATTTAAAGGTGCAGTGTGTAGTATTTAAAGGAACAGTGTGTAGTATTTAAAGGAACAGTGTGTAGTATTTAAAGGTACAGTGTGTAGTATTTAAAGGTGCAGTGTGTAGTATTTAAAGGTGCAGTGTGTAGTATTTAAAGGAACAGTGTGTAGTATTTAAAGGTGCAGTGTGTAGTATTTAAAGGAACAGTGTGTAGTATTTAAAGGTGCAGTGTGTAGTATTTAAAGGTGCAGTGTGTAGTATTTAAAGGAACAGTGTGTAGTATTTAAAGTTGCAGTGTGTAGTATTTAAAGGAACAGTGTGTAGTATTTAAAAGTACAGTGTGTAGTATTTAAAGGTGCAGTGTGTAGTATTTAAAGGAACAGTGTGTAGTATTTAAAGGTACAGTGTGTAGTATTTAAAGGAACAGTGTGTAGTATTTAAAGGAACAGTGTGTAGTATTTAAAGGTACAGTGTGTAGTATTTAAAGGAACAGTGTGTAGTATTTAAAGGTGCAGTGTGTAGTATTTAAAAGTACAGTGTGTAGTATTTAAAGGTGCAGTGTGTAGTATTTAAAGGTACAGTGTGGAGTATTTAAAGGTACAGTGTGTAGTATTTAAAGGTGCAGTGTGTAGTATTTAAAGGTGCAGTGTGTAGTATTTAAAGGTACAGTGTGTAGTATTTAAAGGTGCAGTGTGTAGTATTTAAAGGAACAGTGTGTAGTATTTAAAGGTGCAGTGTGTAGTATTTAAAGGAACAGTGTGTAGTATTTAAAGGGGCAGTGTGTAGTATTTAAAGGTGCAGTGTGTAGTATTTAAAGGGACAGTGTGTAGTATTTAAAGGTGCAGTGTGTAGTATTTAAAGGAACAGTGTGTAGTATTTAAAGGTGCAGTGTGTAGTATTTAAAGGTGCAGTGTGTAGTATTTAAAGGTGCAGTGTGTAGTATTTAAAGGTGCAGTGTGTAGTATTTAAAGGAACAGTGTGTAGTATTTAAAGGTGCAGTGTGTAGTATTTAAAGGAGCAGTGTGTAGTATTTAAAGGTGCAGTGTGTAGTATTTAAAGGTACAGTGTGTAGTATTTAAAGGAACAGTGTGTAGTATTTAAAGGAGCAGTGTGTAGTATTTAAAGGAACAGTGTGTAGTATTTAAAGGTACAGTGTGTAGTATTTAAAGGTGCAGTGTGTAGTATTTAAAGGTACAGTGTGTAGTATTTAAAGGTATAGTGTGTAGTATTTAAAGGAACAGTGTGTAGTATTTAAAGGTACAGTGTGTAGTATTTAAAGGTACAGTGTGTAGTATTTAAAGGTGCAGTGTGTAGTATTTAAAGGTACAGTGTGTAGTATTTAAAGGTATAGTGTTTAGTATTTAAAGGTGCAGTGTGTAGTATTTAAAGGTAGTGTGTAGTATTTAAAGGTGCAGTGTGTAGTATTTAAAGGTGCAGTGTGTAGTATTTAAAGGTACAGTGTGTAGTATTTAAAGGTGCAGTGTGTAGTATTTAAAGGTGCAGTGTGTAGTATTTAAAGGGTGCATAGTGTAGTATTTAAAGGTGCAGTGTGTAGTATTTAAAGGGTGCATAGTGTAGTATTTAAAGGTGCAGTGTGTAGTATTTAAAGGAACAGTGTGTAGTATTAAAAGGAACAGTGTGTAGTATTTAAAGGTACAGTGTGTAGTATTTAAAGGTACAGTGTGTAGTATTTAAAGGTATAGTGTGTAGTATTTAAAGGTACAGTGTGTAGTATTTAAAGGGTGCAGTGTGTAGTATTTAAAGGTGCAGTGTGTAGTATTTAAAGGTGCAGTGTGTAGTATTTAAAGGTACAGTGTGTAGTATTTAAAGGTGCAGTGTGTAGTATTTAAAGGTACAGTGTGTAGTATTTAAAGGGACAGTGTGTAGTATTTAAAGGAACAGTGCAGTATTTAAAGGTACAGTGTGTAGTATTTAAAGGTACAGTGTGTAGTATTTAAAGGTACAGTGTGTAGTATTTAAAGGAACAGTGTGTAGTATTTAAAGGTACAGTGTGTAGTATTTAAAGGTGCATTGTGTAGTATTTAAAGGAACAGTGTGTAGTATTTACCTTGTGGAAGCTGTTCAGGAGATCTGGACTGAGCGTTATGGCTTCATGCACCACTAAGAGTATCTCTGAGATGAATGATCGGTATGCATCCTCCAACGTTGTGTTTAGACGTCCTTTCTAGCAGATCAAGCTCTAATGTTAAGTAGATTAGAGGAAGTCCAGCGTGGGTTTGTGTTATTGAACAGTTAGCTTCAATAAAAGGCTGAATCATTGCTCCACTTTGACACACGGGTGAGTTAAGTAATTGAAACATGAACCATTTAAGTGATAAAAGCCTGAAACACGGCTGAGCGCGCTGCATGTACAGATGAAATCAGACAGGAACATGTGAGCACTCTGTTCATTAAAGCGTCCCATCAGCATGAAGAGAGAGAGAGAGATGGACGCTACGAGGAGCAGCAGCAAGCTGAACTCCTCTAATGAGCAGAGAGCAGTGATTAGACTAATAGGTGATCTGTCCACTTAATGCAAATCAATCCACTCACATGTCAATGAGCCTCCCATGCAAGGCTGCTCTCATGCAGACCTCTACTCATCCATCTCCTCCTCCTCCTCCTCCTCCTCCTCTTCCTCCTCCTCTTCCTCCTCCTCCTCCTCCTCTTCCTCCTCCTCCTCCTCCTCCTCCTCCTCCTCCTCCTCCTCCTCCTCCTCCTCCTCCTCCTCCTCCTCCTCCTCCTCGGTGCTGACAAACAGCCTGCAGCAGCTCGTTCATCGGGGAACAAACGGTCACTTATCAGCCAAACTAAGACATCTGCTCTCATGGAGAACTGTCAGGACGGTTTGCAAACGTGTCTGAGAGACGCTGTGATGACTGGCTGTGAGGATGGCGTTGGATAGAAGCGGCCTTAATGAAATAAAGATTCATCATGGCCGACAAATCCACAGCTAAAGTGCAGAGCTGGGAACTCATACATATTCCACATTACTACAACTTCAGGACACACTGGCCAAGGTTCCTTGTCCTGTGGGTGTAAAGTTTCCTTGTGCTGTGGGTATTAAGGTTCCTTGTCCTGTGGGTATTAAGGTTCCTTGTCCTGTGGGTCTAATGGTTCCTTGTGCTGTGGGTATTAAGGTTCCTTGTGCTGTGGGTATTAAGGTTCCTTGTCCTGTGGGTCTAAAGGTTCCTTGTGCTGTGGGTCTAAAGGTTCCTTGTGCTGTGGGTCTAAAGGTTCCTTGTGCTGTGGGTATTAAGGTTCCTTGTCCTGTGGGTCTAATGGTTCCTTGTGCTGTGGGTCTAAAGGTTCCTTGTGCTGTGGGTATTAAGGTTCCTTGT